>NC_134690.1:0-202500 GCF_050947455.1 Rhinoderma darwinii | reverse complement strand
GCCTTCTAAGCTTGCCTTCTAAGCTTGCCACTGCCTGTTTCCTAAGCTTGCAAATATGTTTCATGAGCAAGCAACGAGAGGAAAAATGTCCCGTGTTTTGAGAAGATCTGCAATCAAAACTATTGGAGAATGCGGGCATCGATCCCGCTACTTCTCGCATGCGAAGCGAGCGCTCTACCATTTGAGCTAATTCCCCATTTGTGCCGCTGGGCTGTGGTGCTTGAGACACTACAGGTGTGATTTACACATGTTGGTAAACCGGTTGTATTAAAGCTTTTTTTTTTTTTTTTTTTTTAAGTATGGATGTCACTCTGCCGTAAGGAAAGGAAGAGTGTGGAGCTTGCGGGGTGCCAGGTGTTGTAAAAGTATAGGTTACCCATAGGTTTTACCATTTTCTAACATGCTAGGAGTCAAGAATTGTGAGGAGGAAAAACAAAACCCCAAATCAGGCTAAGAAAGTGGCAATGTAGAAGAAATGGTGCAGATCCTTTGGCTTTTTTGGTTGTTGGCCCAGAAGTCTACACCTGCCCCCTTCTGTTGAAGTAGAGACAATGGGTAGTATGAGAAATTGAGATTTAAAAAGCTGGATAAGAGCACTTAGCAGAGGATGGTTTCGATCCATCGACCTCTGGGTTATGGGCCCAGCACGCTTCCGCTGCGCCACTCTGCTGTTGCTTGCCTTTTAAGCTTGCCTTCTAAGCTTGCCACTGCCTGTTTGATAAGCTTGCAAATATGTTTCATGAGCAAGCAACGAGAGGAAAAATGTCCCGTGTTTTGAGAAGATCTGCAATCAAAACTATTGGAGAATGCGGGCATCGATCCCGCTACTTCTCGCATGCAAAGCGAGCGCTCTACCATTTGAGCTAATTCCCCATTTGTGCCGCTGGGCTGTGGTGCTTGAGACACCACAGGTGTGATTTACCCATGTTGGTAAACCGGTTGCATTAAAGCTGTTTTTTTTTTTTGTTTTTTTTTTTAAGTATGGATGTCACTCTGCCGTAAGGAAAGGAAGAGTGTGGAGCTTGCGGGGTGCCAGGTGTTGTAAAAGTATAGGTTACCCATAGGTTTTACCATTTTCTAACATGCTAGGAGTCAAGAATTGTGAGGAGGAAAAAAAAATCCCCAAATCAGGCTAAGAAAGTGGCAATGTAGAAGAAATGGTGCAGATCCTTTGGCTTTTTTGGTTGTTGGCCCAGAAGTCTACACCTGCCCCCCTCTGTTGAAGTAGAGACAATGGGTAGTATGAGAAATTGAGATTTAAAAAGCTGGATAAGAGCACTTAGCAGAGGATGGTTTCGATCCATCGACCTCAGGGTTATGGGCCCAGCACGCTTCCGCTGCGCCACTCTGCTGTTGCTTGCCTTTTAAGCTTGCCTTCTAAGCTTGCCACTGCCTGTTTCCTAAGCTTGCAAATATGTTTCATGAGCAAGCAACGAGAGGAAAAATGTCCCGTGTTTTGAGAAGATCTGCAATCAAAACTATTGGAGAATGCGGGCATCGATCCCGCTACTTCTCGCATGCGAAGCGAGCGCTCTACCATTTGAGCTAATTCCCCATTTGTGCCGCTGAGTTGTGGTGCTTGAGACACCACAGGTGTGATTTACCCATGTTGGTAAACCGGTTGTATTAAAGCTTTTTTTTTTTTTTTTTTTTAAGTATGGATGTCACTCTGTTGTAAGGAAAGGAAGAGTGTGGAGCTTGCGGGGTGCCAGGTGTTGTAAAAGTATAGGTTACCCATAGGTTTTACCATTTTCTAACATGCTAGGAGTCAAGAATTGTGAGGAGGAAAAAAAAATCCCCAAATCAGGCTAAGAAAGTGGCAATGTAGAAGAAATGGTGCAGATCCTTTGGCTTTTTTGGTTGTTGGCCCAGAAGTCTACACCTGCCCCCCTCTGTTGAAGTAGAGACAATGGGTAGTATGAGAAATTGAGATTTAAAAAGCTGGATAAGAGCACTTAGCAGAGGATGGTTTCGATCCATCGACCTCTGGGTTATGGGCCCAGCACGCTTCCGCTGCGCCACTCTGCTGTTGCTTGCCTTCTAAGCTTGCCTTCTAAGCTTGCCACTGCCTGTTTGATAAGCTTGCAAATATGTTTCATGAGCAAGCAACGAGAGGAAAAATGTCCCGTGTTTTGAGAAGATCTGCAATCAAAACTATTGGAGAATGCGGGCATCGATTCCGCTACTTCTCGCATGCAAAGCGAGCGCTCTACCATTTGAGCTAATTCCCCATTTGTGCCGCCGGGTTGTGGTGCTTGAGACACCACAGGTGTGATTTACCCATGTTGGTAAACCGGTTGCATTAAAGCTGTTTTTTTTTTTTGTTTTTTTTTTTAAGTATGGATGTCACTCTGCCGTAAGGAAAGGAAGAGTGTGGAGCTTGCGGGGTGCCAGGTGTTGTAAAAGTATAGGTTACCCATAGGTTTTACCATTTTCTAACATGCTAGGAGTCAAGAATTGTGAGGAGGAAAAAAAAATCCCCAAATCAGGCTAAGAAAGTGGCAATGTAGAAGAAATGGTGCAGATCCTTTGGCTTTTTTGGTTGTTGGCCCAGAAGTCTACACCTGCCCCCCTCTGTTGAAGTAGAGACAATGGGTAGTATGAGAAATTGAGATTTAAAAAGCTGGATAAGAGCACTTAGCAGAGGATGGTTTCGATCCATCGACCTCTGGGTTATGGGCCCAGCACGCTTCCGCTGCGCCACTCTGCTGTTGCTTGCCTTCTAAGCTTGCCACTGCCTGTTTGATAAGCTTGCAAATATGTTTCATGAGAAAGCAACGAGAGGAAAAATGTCCCGTGTTTTGAGAAGATCTGCAATCAAAACTATTGGAGAATGCGGGCATCGATCCCGCTACTTCTCGCATGCAAAGCGAGCGCTCTACCATTTGAGCTAATTCCCCATTTGTGCCGCCGGGTTGTGGTGCTTGAGACACCACAGGTGTGATTTACCCATGTTGGTAAACCGGTTGCATTAAAGCTGTTTTGTTTTTTTGTTTTTTTTTTTAAGTATGGATGTCACTCTGCCGTAAGGAAAGGAAGAGTGTGGAGCTTGCGGGGTGCCAGGTGTTGTAAAAGTATAGGTTACCCATAGGTTTTACCATTTTCTAACATGCTAGGAGTCAAGAATTGTGAGGAGGAAAAAAAAATCCCCAAATCAGGCTAAGAAAGTGGCAATGTAGAAGAAATGGTGCAGATCCTTTGGCTTTTTTGGTTGTTGGCCCAGAAGTCTACACCTGCCCCCCTCTGTTGAAGTAGAGACAATGGGTAGTATGAGAAATTGAGATTTAAAAAGCTGGATAAGAGCACTTAGCAGAGGATGGTTTCGATCCATCGACCTCTGGGTTATGGGCCCAGCACGCTTCCGCTGCGCCACTCTGCTGTTGCTTGCCTTCTAAGCTTGCCACTGCCTGTTTGATAAGCTTGCAAATATGTTTCATGAGCAAGCAACGAGAGGAAAAATGTCCCGTGTTTTGAGAAGATCTGCAATCAAAACTATTGGAGAATGCGGGCATCGATCCCGCTACTTCTCGCATGCAAAGCGAGCGCTCTACCATTTGAGCTAATTCCCCATTTGTGCCGCCGGGTTGTGGTGCTTGAGACACCACAGGTGTGATTTACACATGTTGGTAAACCGGTTGTATTAAAGCTTTTTTTTTTTTTTAAAGTATGGATGTCACACTGCCGTAAGGAAAGGAAGAGTGTGGAGCTTGCGGGGTGCCAGGTGTTGTAAAAGTATAGGTTACCCATAGGTTTTACCATTTTCTAACATGCTAGGAGTCAAGAATTGTGAGGAGGAAAAAAAAATCCCCAAATCAGGCTAAGAAAGTGGCAATGTAGAAGAAATGGTGCAGATCCTTTGGCTTTTTTGGTTGTTGGCCCTGAAGTCTACACCTGCCCCCCTCTGTTGAAGTAGAGACAATGGGTAGTATGAGAAATTGAGATTTAAAAAGCTGGATAAGAGCACTTAGCAGAGGATGGTTTCGATCCATCGACCTCTGGGTTATGGGCCCAGCACGCTTCCGCTGCGCCACTCTGCTGTTGCTTGCCTTCTAAGCTTGCCACTGCCTGTTTGATAAGCTTGCAAATATGTTTCATGAGCAAGCAACGAGAGGAAAAATGTCCCGTGTTTTGAGAAGATCTGCAATCAAAACTATTGGAGAATGCGGGCATCGATCCCGCTACTTCTCGCATGCAAAGCGAGCGCTCTACCATTTGAGCTAATTCCCCATTTGTGCCGCCAGGTTGTGGTGCTTGAGACACCACAGGTGTGATTTACCCATGTTGGTAAACCGGTTGTATTAAAGCTTTTTTTTTTTTTTAAAGTATGGATGTCACTCTGCCGTAAGGAAAGGAAGAGTGTGGAGCTTGCGGGGTGCCAGGTGTTGTAAAAGTATAGGTTACCCATAGGTTTTACCATTTTCTAACATGCTAGGAGTCAAGAATTGTGAGGAGGAAAAAAAAATCCCCAAATCAGGCTAAGAAAGTGGCAATGTAGAAGAAATGGTGCAGATCCTTTGGCTTTTTTGGTTGTTGGCCCAGAAGTCTACACCTGCCCCCCTCTGTTGAAGTAGAGACAATGGGTAGTATGAGAAATTGAGATTTAAAAAGCTGGATAAGAGCACTTAGCAGAGGATGGTTTCGATCCATCGACCTCTGGGTTATGGGCCCAGCACGCTTCCGCTGCGCCACTCTGCTGTTGCTTGCCTTCTAAGCTTGCCACTGCCTGTTTGATAAGCTTGCAAATATGTTTCATGAGCAAGCAACGAGAGGAAAAATGTCCCGTGTTTTGAGAAGATCTGCAATCAAAACTATTGGAGAATGCGGGCATCGATCCCGCTACTTCTCGCATGCAAAGCGAGCGCTCTACCATTTGAGCTAATTCCCCATTTGTGCCGCCGGGTTGTGGTGCTTGAGACACCACAGGTGTGATTTACACATGTTGGTAAACCGGTTGTATTAAAGCTTTTTTTTTTTTTTAAAGTATGGATGTCACTCTGCCGTAAGGAAAGGAAGAGTGTGGAGCTTGCGGGGTGCCAGGTGTTGTAAAAGTATAGGTTACCCATAGGTTTTACCATTTTCTAACATGCTAGGAGTCAAGAATTGTGAGGAGGAAAAAAAAAACCCCAAATCAGGCTAAGAAAGTGGCAATGTAGAAGAAATGGTGCAGATCCTTTGGCTTTTTTGGTTGTTGGCCCAGAAGTCTACACCTGCCCCCCTCTGTTGAAGTAGAGACAATGGGTAGTATGAGAAATTGAGATTTAAAAAGCTGGATAAGAGCACTTAGCAGAGGATGGTTTCGATCCATCGACCTCTGGGTTATGGGCCCAGCACGCTTCCGCTGCGCCACTCTGCTGTTGCTTGCCTTCTAAGCTTGCCTTCTAAGCTTGCCACTGCCTGTTTCCTAAGCTTGCAAATATGTTTCATGAGCAAGCAACGAGAGGAAAAATGTCCCGTGTTTTGAGAAGATCTGCAATCAAAACTATTGGAGAATGCGGGCATCGATCCCGCTACTTCTCGCATGCGAAGCGAGCGCTTTACCATTTGAGCTAATTCCCCATTTGTGCCGCTGGGTTGTGGTGCTTGAGACACCACAGGTGTGATTTACCCATGTTGGTAAACCGGTTGTATTAAAGCTTTTTTTTTTTTTTTTTTTTTAAGTATGGATGTCACTCTGCCGTAAGGAAAGGAAGAGTGTGGAGCTTGCGGGGTGCCAGGTGTTGTAAAAGTATAGGTTACCCATAGGTTTTACCATTTTCTAACATGCTAGGAGTCAAGAATTGTGAGGAGGAAAAAAAAATCCCCAAATCAGGCTAAGAAAGTGGCAATGTAGAAGAAATGGTGCAGATCCTTTGGCTTTTTTGGTTGTTGGCCCAGAGGTCTACACCTGCCCCCCTCTGTTGAAGTAGAGACAATGGGTAGTATGAGAAATTGAGATTTAAAAAGCTGGATAAGAGCACTTAGCAGAGGATGGTTTCGATCCATCGACCTCTGGGTTATGGGCCCAGCACGCTTCCGCTGCGCCACTCTGCTGTTGCTTGCCTTCTAAGCTTGCCACTGCCTGTTTGATAAGCTTGCAAATATGTTTCATGAGCAAGCAACGAGAGGAAAATTGTCCCGTGTTTTGAGAAGATCTGCAATCAAAACTATTGGAGAATGTGGGCATCGATCCCGCTACTTCTCGCATGCAAAGCGAGCGCTCTAGCATTTGAGCTAATTCCCCATTTGTGCCGCCGGGTTGTGGTGCTTGAGACACCACAGGTGTGATTTACCCATGTTGGTAAACCGGTTGTATTAAAGCTTTTTTTTTTTTTTAAAGTATGGATGTCACTCTGCCGTAAGGAAAGGAAGAGTGTGGAGCTTGCGGGGTGCCAGGTGTTGTAAAAGTATAGGTTACCCATAGGTTTTACCATTTTCTAACATGCTAGGAGTCAAGAATTGTGAGGAGGAAAAAAAAATCCCCAAATCAGGCTAAGAAAGTGGCAATGTAGAAGAAATGGTGCAGATCCTTTGGCTTTTTTGGTTGTTGGCCCAGAGGTCTACACCTGCCCCCCTCTGTTGAAGTAGAGACAATGGGTAGTATGAGAAATTGAGATTTAAAAAGCTGGATAAGAGCACATAGCAGAGGATGGTTTCGATCCATCGACCTCTGGGTTATGGGCCCAGCACGCTTCCGCTGCGCCACTCTGCTGTTGCTTGCCTTCTAAGCTTGCCTTCTAAGCTTGCCACTGCCTGTTTCCTAAGCTTGCAAATATGTTTCATGAGCAAGCAACGAGAGGAAAAATGTCCCGTGTTTTGAGAAGATCTGCAATCAAAACTATTGGAGAATGCGGGCATCGATCCCGCTACTTCTCGCATGCGAAGCGAGCGCTTTACCATTTGAGCTAATTCCCCATTTGTGCCGCTGGGTTGTGGTGCTTGAGACACTACAGGTGTGATTTACCCATGTTGGTAAACCGGTTGTATTAAAGCTTTTTTTTTTTTTTTTTTTAAGTATGGATGTCACTCTGCCGTAAGGAAAGGAAGAGTGTGGAGCTTGCGGGGTGCCAGGTGTTGTAAAAGTATAGGTTACCCATAGGTTTTACCATTTTCTAACATGCTAGGAGTCAAGAATTGTGAGGAGGAAAAAAAAATCCCCAAATCAGGCTAAGAAAGTGGCAATGTAGAAGAAATGGTGCAGATCCTTTGGCTTTTTTGGTTGTTGGCCCAGAAGTCTACACCTGCCCCCCTCTGTTGAAGTAGAGACAATGGGTAGTATGAGAAATTGAGATTTAAAAAGCTGGATAAGAGCACTTAGCAGAGGATGGTTTCGATCCATCGACCTCTGGGTTATGGGCCCAGCACGCTTCCGCTGCGCCACTCTGCTGTTGCTTGCCTTCTAAGCTTGCCTTCTAAGCTTGCCACTGCCTGTTTCCTAAGCTTGCAAATATGTTTCATGAGCAAGCAACGAGAGGAAAAATGTCCCGTGTTTTGAGAAGATCTGCAATCAAAACTATTGGAGAATGCGGGCATCGATCCCGCTACTTCTCGCATGCGAAGCGAGCGCTCTACCATTTGAGCTAATTCCCCATTTGTGCCGCTGGGTTGTGGTGCTTGAGACACTACAGGTGTGATTTACCCATGTTGGTAAACCGGTTGTATTAAAGCTTTTTTTTTTTTTTTTTTTTAAGTATGGATGTCACTCTGCCGTAAGGAAAGGAAGAGTGTGGAGCTTGCGGGGTGCCAGGTGTTGTAAAAGTATAGGTTACCCATAGGTTTTACCATTTTCTAACATGCTAGGAGTCAAGAATTGTGAGGAGGAAAAAAAAATCCCCAAATCAGGCTAAGAAAGTGGCAATGTAGAAGAAATGGTGCAGATCCTTTGGCTTTTTTGGTTGTTGGCCCAGAAGTCTACACCTGCCCCCCTCTGTTGAAGTAGAGACAATGGGTAGTATGAGAAATTGAGATTTAAAAAGCTGGATAAGAGCACTTAGCAGAGGATGGTTTTGATCCATCGACCTCTGGGTTATGGGCCCAGCACGCTTCCGCTGCGCCACTCTGCTGTTGCTTGCCTTCTAAGCTTGCCACTGCCTGTTTGATAAGCTTGCAAATATGTTTCATGAGCAAGCAACGAGAGGAAAAATGTCCCGTGTTTTGAGAAGATCTGCAATCAAAACTATTGGAGAATGCGGGCATCGATCCCGCTACTTCTCGCATGCAAAGCGAGCGCTCTACCATTTGAGCTAATTCCCCATTTGTGCCGCCGGGTTGTGGTGCTTGAGACACCACAGGTGTGATTTACACATGTTGGTAAACCGGTTGTATTAAAGCTTTTTTTTTTTTTTAAAGTATGGATGTCACACTGCCGTAAGGAAAGGAAGAGTGTGGAGCTTGCGGGGTGCCAGGTGTTGTAAAAGTATAGGTTACCCATAGGTTTTACCATTTTCTAACATGCTAGGAGTCAAGAATTGTGAGGAGGAAAAAAAAATCCCCAAATCAGGCTAAGAAAGTGGCAATGTAGAAGAAATGGTGCAGATCCTTTGGCTTTTTTGGTTGTTGGCCCAGAAGTCTACACCTGCCCCCCTCTGTTGAAGTAGAGACAATGGGTAGTATGAGAAATTGAGATTTAAAAAGCTGGATAAGAGCACTTAGCAGAGGATGGTTTCGATCCATCGACCTCTGGGTTATGGGCCCAGCACGCTTCCGCTGCGCCACTCTGCTGTTGCTTGCCTTCTAAGCTTGCCACTGCCTGTTTGATAAGCTTGCAAATATGTTTCATGAGCAAGCAACGAGAGGAAAATTGTCCCGTGTTTTGAGAAGAACTGCAATCAAAACTATTGGAGAATGCGGGCATCGATCCCGCTACTTCTCGCATGCAAAGCGAGCGCTCTACCATTTGAGCTAATTCCCCATTTGTGCCGCTGGGCTGTGGTGCTTGAGACGCCACAGGTGTGATTTACACATGTTGGTAAACCGGTTGTATTAAAGCTTTTTTTTTTTTTTTTTTATGTATGGATGTCACTCTGCCGTAAGGAAAGGAAGAGTGTGGAGCTTGCGGGGTGCCAGGTGTTGTAAAAGTATAGGTTACCCATAGGTTTTACCATTTTCTAACATGCTAGGAGTCAAGAATTGTGAGGAGGAAAAAAAAAATCCCCAAATCAGGCTAAGAAAGTGGCAATGTAGAAGAAATGGTGCAGATCCTTTGGCTTTTTTGGTTGTTGGCCCAGAAGTCTACACCTGCCCCCCTCTGTTGAAGTAGAGACAATGGGTAGTATGAGAAATTGAGATTTAAAAAGCTGGATAAGAGCACTTAGCAGAGGATGGTTTCGATCCATCGACCTCTGGGTTATGGGCCCAGCACGCTTCCGCTGCGCCACTCTGCTGTTGCTTGTCTTCTAAGCTTGCCTTCTAAGCTTGCCACTGGCTGTTTCCTAGGCTTGCAAATATGTTTCATGAGCAAGCAACGAGAGGAAAATTGTCCCGTGTTTTGAGAAGAACTGCAATCAAAACTATTGGAGAATGCGGGCATCGATCCCGCTACTTCTCGCATGCGAAGCGAGCGCTCTACCATTTGAGCTAATTCCCCATTTGTGCCGCTGGGCTGTGGTGCTTGAGACACTACAGGTGTGATTTACCCATGTTGGTAAACCGGTTGTATTAAAGCTTTTTTTTTTTTTTTTTTAAGTATGGATGTCACTCTGCCGTAAGGAAAGGAAGAGTGTGGAGCTTGCGGGGTGCCAGGTGTTGTAAAAGTATAGGTTACCCATAGGTTTTACCATTTTCTAACATGCTAGGAGTCAAGAATTGTGAGGAGGAAAAAGAAAATCCCCAAATCAGGCTAAGAAAGTGGCAATGTAGAAGAAATGGTGCAGATCCTTTGGCTTTTTTGGTTGTTGGCCCAGAAGTCTACACCTGCCCCCCTCTGTTGAAGTAGAGACAATGGGTAGTATGAGAAATTGAGATTTAAAAAGCTGGATAAGAGCACTTAGCAGAGGATGGTTTCAATCCATCGACCTCTGGGTCATGGGCCCAGCACGCTTCCGCTGCGCCACTCTGCTGTTGCTTGCCTTCTAAGCTTGCCTTCTAAGCTTGCCACTGCCTGTTTCCTAAGCTTGCAAATATGTTTCATGAGCAAGCAACGAGAGGAAAAGTGTCCCGTGTTTTGAGAAGAACTGCAATCAAAACTATTGGAGAATGCGGGCATCGATCCCGCTACTTCTCGCATGCGAAGCGAGCGCTCTACCATTTGAGCTAATTCCCCATTTGTGCCGCTGGGCTGTGGTGCTTGAGACACCACAGGTGTGATTTACACATGTTGGTAAACCGGTTGTATTAAAGCTTTTTTTTTTTTTTAAGTATGGATGTCACTCTGCCGTAAGGAAAGGAAGAGTGTGGAGCTTGCGGGGTGCCAGGTGTTGTAAAAGTATAGGTTACCCATAGGTTTTACCATTTTCTAACATGCTAGGAGTCAAGAATTGTGAGGAGGAAAAAAAAAATCCCCAAATCAGGCTAAGAAAGTGGCAATGTAGAAGAAATGGTGCAGATCCTTTGGCTTTTTTGGTTGTTGGCCCAGAGGTCTACACCTGCCCCCCTCTGTTGAAGTAGAGACAATGGGTAGTATGAGAAATTGAGATTTTAAAAGCTGGATAAGAGCACGTAGCAGAGGATGGTTTTGATCCATCGACCTCTGGGTTATGGGCCCAGCACGCTTCGGCTGCGCCACTCTGCTGTTGCTTTCCTTCTAAGCTTGCCCTCTAAGCTTGCCTTCTAAGCTTACCAATGCCTGTTTCCTAAGCTTGCAAATATGTTTCATGAGCAAGCAACGAGAGGAAAAATGTCCCGTGTTTTGAGAATATCTGCAATCAAAACTATTGGAGAATGCGGGCATCGATCCCGCTACTTCTCACATGCGAAGTGAGCGCTCTACCATTTGAGCTAATTCCCCATTTGTGCCGCTGGGCTGTGGTGCTTGAGGCACCACAGGTGTGATTTACCCATGTTGGTAAACCGGTTGTATTAAAGCTTTTTTTTTTTTTTTTTTAGTATGGATGTCACTCTGCCGTAAGGAAAGGAAGAGTGTGGAGCTTGAGGGGTGCCAGGTGTTGTAAAAGTATAGGTTACCCATAGGTTTTACCATTTTCTAACATGCTAGGAGTCAAGAATTGTGAGGAGGAAAAAAAAATCCCCAAATCAGGCTAAGAAAGTGGCAATGTAGAAGAAATGGTGCAGATCCTTTGGCTTTTTTGGTTGTTGGCCCAGAGGTCTACACCTGCCCCCCTCTGTTGAAGTAGAGACAATGGGTAGTATGAGAAATTGAGATTTAAAAAGCTGGATAAGAGCACGTAGCAGAGGATGGTTTCGATCCATCGACCTCTGGGTTATGGGCCCAGCACGCTTCCGCTGCGCCACTCTGCTGTTGCTTGCCTTCTAAGCTTGCCTTCTAAGCTTGCCACTGCCTGTTTCCTAAGCTTGCAAATATGTTTCATGAGCAAGCAACGAGAGGAAAATTGTCCCGTGTTTTGAGAAGATCTGCAATCAAAACTATTGGAGAATGCGGGCATCGATTCCGCTACTTCTCGCATGCAAAGCGAGCGCTCTACCATTTGAGCTAATTCCCCATTTGTGCCGCCGGGTTGTGGTGCTTGAGACGCCACAGGTGTGATTTACACATGTTGGTAAACCGGTTGTATTAAAGCTTTTTTTTTTTTTTTTGTCTCCCTTAATTTTCATTTTGTGCCTGGAGCCCTTCCTGTGTCAGGTTCGCTCCAACTCAGACATAGCGAGTGTATTGCTGGGAGGACGGCCCCATAAAGTCGCTGCGTATGCCAATGACCTGCTTTTCTTTCTCACCGCACCCAGGATCTCTTTGCCCAATCTCATGGCGGAGATGAGTAGATACTCGAAATTGTCCAAGTTCAAAATTAATTATCGTTTGTCGGAGGCTCTCAATGTCTTGTTGCCACAGTCTCTGGTGGAAGATCTGTTGGGGTCCTTCTCTTTCAAATGGGCTAGATACTCGCTCAAGTATTTGGGGGTTCAGCTCTCCAGGGATCTATCTTGCCTTTACGCAGTTAACTACCCTCCCCTCCTTCAACGTGTGAAGAGCGATCTGGACGATGGGCACCTTTACTTGGTTCGGCAGGTGTGCAATTTTTAAAATGAATATCCTGCCATGGATTTTGTACCTTTTTCAGGCCCTGCCCATTCATATCCCCCGGACCTTCTTTCAAGCCCTGTTGTCCTTACTCCATAGATTCATATGAGGGGGAAACCAGCCCGTATAGCCCGCTCCATGCTTTTCCGTTCCAGGTGTGGGGGCGGGGTAGGTCTTCCGGACTTTGTCTCTTATCACCAGGCCTCACACCTGTCATGGATTCTGGATTGGTTCAGGCACATGGAGGTTAAACAGTGGGTCTCGATGGAGCAGTCCATGCTGGCAGTTCCTCTGCAGGCTCTGCCTTGGTTGGGCAGGGACACTCCCCTATCGGCGCGGACACACCCGACAATTGCACACACCTTGGCGGTTGCGTCCCGGCTCTTTCCCCGGAAAGAGATTTCTCCGTCTCCCTCCCCCGGTTCCCAGTCCTGGGCAATCCCGCTTTCCCTCCGGGGTGAGAAAGGGGTCAATTCCGGCATTGGTTGTGGGCAGGTAAAGGGCATGCTGCGCATTTCTTACAAGGGGAGGCTTGGATGACTGGCCCACAGTTAGTGGCTCTGTCTGGCCCTCTTCCTTTTACCGCTTGGCAGATCACTCAATTGAGACATTTTCTCATGTCCTTGCCTAACCCTTCAGAATATGCGCGGGATAATTCCCCTTTTGAGCTCCATTGTACAGGTACGGGCACGTTGCATCACTTTCTGTCCAGGCTATATACCCCACTGATTTCCCCATCCAATCTTCCCACATCTTCCTACCTGCTCTGCTGCGAGAGGGACTTGTGCCTAAAATTTACCCTCCATCGGTTGGCATGTGGTTCGGTAAGATCCAGGAGATTATGAGAATGGAGAATCTCACGGCATCCATGAGAGGGACCCATGCTAAATTTCTCAAAACTTGGTATCACTGGGTCAGATTCCAATCTTCTGTCAAGTTCAGGAATATTATGGCTTCATGAATATAATCCTGAGGCATAGGGGTCATTGTGAGTTTTCTTCCCTCCTTTTCCTCTCTCTGTCTTATCTTCTTTTTTGCTTAACTCTCTCTCTCTCTGATATGTCTACCCACGGACCTTTGTGCATGGCTGCGGGTTCAGGATGCATAGGTCGTCCGTTTCAATTACTGTATCAGATGTGCGTTATTGTGCTTTTTGCACTTAATGTGGAAATTACACTGGCCTGCGAGCCGATGTTTGTGCTGCAGATGTTTGCACTATCGTGTCTTGTTTATTGGAAAACAGAAAATAAAAGAATTTATAAAAAAACATTTAAGGAGTCAAGAGTTGCGAGGAGGAAAAAAAATCCCCAAATTTGGGTAAGAAAGTTGAAATGTAGAAAAATGGTGCAGATCGTTTGGTTTGTTTGGTTGTTGGTGAAAAGTCTACACCTGCCCCCCTCTGTTGAAGTAGAGACAATGGGTAGTATGAGAAATTGAGATTTTTCATATATTAAAATCAAAGCTTGTGAAACTTTTTGTCTTTGAGCAAGAGACATCTAGGGATTGGGGTCCCTATTCTCTTCTGACGAGAAACGAAAGTAACGCTTACCCGAAATGATTGCCTAATTGTAATACGGGGCTGAGGTAAATAAGAGCACTTAGCAGAGGATGGTTTCGATCCATGAACCTCTGGGTTATGGGCTCAGCACGCTTCCACTGCGCCACTCTGCTGTTGCTTGCCTTCTAAGCTTGCCACTGCCTGTTTCCTAAGCTTGCAAATATGTTTCATGAGCAAGCAACGAGAGGAAAATTGTCCCGTGTTTTGAGAAGATCTGCAATCAAAACTATTGGAGAATGCGGGCATCGATCCCGCTACTTCTCGCATGCGAAGCGAGCGCTCTACCATTTGAGCTAATTCCCCATTTGTTAGCCTTGTGAGCTTGCTTTCTAAGTTTGCAAATGTGTTCCATGAGCATGTAACGAGAGGAAAAATGGGTTGGGGAGCTTGCGTCACCATGGTGTGATTTACACATGTTGCTAAACCGGTTGTATTAAAGCTTTTTTTTAAATGTTTATTTAAGTATGGATGTCACTCTGCCGTAAGGAAAGGAAGAGTGTGGAGCTTACAGGGTGCCAGGTGTTGTAAAAGTACGGATTAACCATTGGTTTTACAATTTTTGTAACATGCAAGGAGTATTATCGCGTGCCTCCCGACCAGGCATGAACCCCACTTGATTTGCATGTACTAGATGTTCAATCTGTTGGCTAATAATTTAGCAGAAATTTTGAGGTCTACATTGAGCAATGAGATGGGTCGATAACTGGAGCATAGCTGAGGATCCTTGCCTGGTTTGGAGAGAAATGTGACATGAGCCAAAGTAGAGCTAGGTGGAAAATGGACTTCAGGTAAAATGGAATTGAATGCCTTGAAGGAGATGAATTGCATAGGGAGAGCTTCAGGTTATTTCTCCTTAGGTTTAAGACCTTAGTGATGCCCCTGGTTGCTAGTGCTGCATTGTTGGGTCGCTTAGGAGACCCAGCGATGCAGCTGAAAGCTGCGGGCCATCGGCCATGAGAAACCTCAGGGGGGGGCCCAAGATGAACTTTTGCTTCGGGGGCCCATGAGCCTTTAGCTACGCCCCTGGCTCCAGGGTTTTGCTACTCTGGCACATGTAGTATGTCAGCGCCACCCTGAGAGAGGTGCAGAGCTGTTTGTGTGTTTCGACACCATCTTTAGCGCCCTCTCGCTAATGGTTTTAGAAAGGGTTTCATTATTTCTTTTGAAGCTTCGTCAGTTATGATGTTAACAGAGAACCTTAAAATGGCTAGGGACAACATTGAAGTAGTCAGGGAAAAACTGACAAAATAAATTGCTTTAGGTAGGATGGCTGGCCCCTTTGAGGAGCCTCCATAACCAAATTTGAGGGTGTCCCCTCTTGGCCTGGTACCCCCAAAAAAGGTAGTGGGAAGTTTAGATGATTTAGATCAGGGGTCTCAAACTCGGCCGGATAAATGGGCCGCATATAGAAAAAATGGGAAGTGGACGGGCCGCATTACTTTCAAATGCGTGAACCCCACTTGATTTGCATGTACTAGATGTTCAATCTGTTGGCTAATAATTTAGCAGAAATTTTGAGGTCTACATTGAGCAATGAGATGGGTCGATAACTGGAGCATAGCTGAGGATCCTTGCCTGGTTTGGAGAGAAATGTGACATAAGCCAAAGTAGAGCTAGGTGGAAAATGGACTTCAGGTAAAATGGAATTGAATGCCTTGAAGGAGATGAACTGCATAGGGAGAGCTCCAGGCACTGCAGGGAAGAGGAGGTGGAGTACAAAATTAAAATAAATGCCCATGAGCATTCCTGAGACAAAAGGGCATAGGGATTAGTTCACCGGCCCTCGGAATACCATCAGGAGCGGCGGATTGCCCGCCCTCCCGCAAGATTAAGCCCCAGTTTCCTTCCCAGACCTGCTTGCTCTTCAGGGGCTGTTCCCCCCAACGGTGACGGGAGGCACACAGGTCGGATGTGGCCTGTTCCACCCTCCACATCGTAGGGGTATGTGGTCCCCCCTTCCCCCAGCCTAGTGCAGACATCCGCCATTCCCCCACATTTTCCCAGTGGTCGCTTCACTAACCCGGCTCCTGGGAGAAGTGAGGAGCAGGCGTTGGTGGTCGGGCAGGTGGTGCATGGTCTATCTGCTACCCTCCTGCCTCACTCAGATAGGGGTGGGGTGGCTCCGGAAGAAATGGCCGCAATGTTGGCCTACCACAAGGCCTGCGCGCTGGAAATGAGCCGCACAGGCGCATATGGCACGGTTTGCAGGGCTGCTCCCCTATCTTGTGTCGCTGCTCCTCCCTTGATCCTGGAAGCAGGTGAGAGTGTAGTGACTGCGAGGAGGGTTGTGGGTAAGGCTAGGCAGAAAGGGCAGCACAGGGGTACTGCTGGGAGAGTGCCTCATGGACCAGCTCCCTATCAAGCTGCAAGGTATGTGGATTGGAGGATTGAACAGGATCGTTCTCAGACAGGGTTGCAGAGTTATCCACAGCAACAACAACTGTATCCCTTACCAAGTGACCCATCCTGTTAAGCACTTCCTCTGGGGGGTCCGAATAGGGAAGGTTCCTCTATGCAGGTTCCAAGGGGAATAGAGGTGATGCTGGTCACTCTTCTGCCTTGTCCCTCTTTTCTTTTTGAGATTCAGCGAAGACATCGTCTAGAAGGGAGAGGAAACGTCAATCTGAAACGTCACCATGCCAGAGGAAGTCGTTCCCTGGTGTGGCGGTCGCCTTCGTCATCCTCAGAGAGATTACCCTCCTCTTTTTCGCCATCGTCATATTCTCCACCACAGCGGTCGAGTCGTGCGTCCGAGCGACGAACCCACATGCGGCATCACGATGTCTCCCGTCACGTGGAAGATTTGGGCGGGCCGTCCCAGGTTGTTTCCTCAGCCCGTACCCCAAGTGGGGAGTAGTCCGTGGTTCTGACAGCACCCGCTGTGGACGAAGCAACCTCGAAAGTGGTGGGGACCACTGCACTTGGTGAGTCTTCATGCATTGACACATGGCTTGAAAAAACTAATGTGTCTGGTAGTGATTTACTATCTGTTTTATAGCCAGTGGTGGCCTGTTTGGAAAAAAGTGGCGGTGCGTCAGTGCCTCCTGTTCAGCCAGGCGGGGACAAGCCCCCGTCTGGTTGGGAAGCTAGTTTAGCTTGTCCTACATTTAGGGATTCCCTTTTTTGTGGTGTAGCCTCCTATCGGCACTCACTTGTCTGCCGAGATGAAGGAAAACAAATTGGAAAACTAATTTGTTCATATTTGGTCCTTGGTGTCGGTGGAACAGGTGACTGTAGATTAGGAGCTAGGGGTGCCAGGAAGAGTCGGGTACGATCCAGTACCTAACTATCTGTAGTAGTTACATAGTTAGTACGGCTGAAAGAAGACACATGTCCATGAAGTTCAACCAAGGGACGGGAAAAGGGAAGGAAAAATTTCTACACATAGGAGCTAATATTTTTTTGTTCTAGGAAATTATCTAACGCTTTTTTAAAGCCATCTACTGTCCCTGCTGTGATGGCTCCTGCGGTGTCTACTGTCCCTGCTGTGACGGCTCCTGCGGTAGGCTATTCCATAGATTCACAGTTCTCACGGTAAAGAAGGCTTGTCGCCTCTGCAGCTTGAACCTTTTTTTCTCCAGACGGAGGGAGTGCCCCCTTGTTTTTTGAGGGGGTTTTACAAGGAACAGGATTTCACAATATTTTTTGTATGCGCCATTAATATATTTATATAAGTTAATCATGTCCCCCCTTAGTCGTCTTTTTTAAAGGCTAAATAGGTTTAATTCTTTCAATCTTTCCTCATAACTTAAATTCTCCATGCCCCTAATTAGCTTTGTTGCTCTTCTTTGTATTTTTTCCAACTCCAGGGCATCCTTTCTATGAACTGGAGCCCAGAACTGAACTGCATATTCTAGATGAGGCCTCACTAATGCTTTGTAAAGTGGCAATATTACATCCCTGTCCCGTGAGTCCATGCCTCTTTTAATACACGACAATATCCTGCTGGCCTTTGAAGCAGCTGATTGACACTGCATGCTGTTATTGAGTTTATGATTTACAAGTACACCCAGATCCTTCTCAACAAGTGAATCCGCCAGTGTAGCTCCACCTAGGACATATGATGCATGCAGGTTGTTGGTACCCAGATGCATAACTTTACATTTATCTACATTAAAATTCATCTGCCAAGTGGACGCCCAAACACTTCGTTTGTTTAAATTTGCCTGCAATTCATGAACATCTTCCATAGACTGAACTATATTACATAGCTTGGTGTCATCTGCAAAAATAGAAATAGTGCTATTAATCCCATCCTCTATATCATTAATAAATAAGTTGAATAATAGGGGCCCCAGCACTGAACCCTGGGGTACACCACTTATTACCGGGGACCATTCAGAGTAGGAATCATTGACCACAACTCTCTGGATACGGTCCTTGAGCCAATTCTCAATCCAATTACAAACTATATTTTCTAAACCTATAGTCCTTAATTTACCCATTAGGCGTCTATGGGGGACAGTGTCAAATGCCTTTGCAAAGTCCAAAAACACTAAATCCACAGCGGCCCCTCTGTCTAGACTTCTGCTCACCTCTTCATAAAAACAGATTAGGTTAGTTTGACAACTTCTGTACTTAGTAAAACCGTGCTGGCTGTCACTTATAATGCTATTTATTGTCACATAATCCTGTATATAGTCCCTCAATAGCCCCTCAAACATTTTCCCCACGATGGATGTTAAGCTTACTGGTCTATAATTAACCGGGGAAGACCTAGAGCCCTATTTGAAAATAGGCACCACATTTGCGCTGCGCCAGTCCCTTGGGACTATACCAGTCACTAGAGATTCTCTGAATATTATGAAAAGGGGGACAGAAATAACTGAACTAAGCTCTTTAAGAATTCTAGTGGTTTGGCTCTGGGCGGCCGCAGGCTGGTATTAGGCTGGTAAAGGACAGAAAAAGTGTCCCTTCCCACCCTGGCAATGCTAGCTTGCTGCTGCTGCTGCTGCTGCTGCTGCTGTGTTGAATCTGGCTGGTTATGAAAAAAAAACAAAAAACACACACAACCCTCATTAACCATTTTATTGAGAATAAAAAAAACACCGTCATCGAAGTAGTTCAACAATGAACCTGCAAGAAAACACAAACACACAAAAATAATTAGTAACACATACAAAAAGCAAAACAATTCTTATACTTACCTTTCCTGGGTCCAGCACTGGAGCCGCAATGTCAGCTAGCTGGGCCCTGTATCCAATCCTATCATGTGTGATACAGTCGGCTGGGCCACTGTATCTAATCCCATCATGTGTGATACTGTCTGCTGGGCCTTATATCTAATCCTATCATGTGTGATACTGACTGCTGAGCCTAAGTATCTAATTCTATCCATAGCTATAGGGTCGTAGTGCTGTAGATATGCTGTCTCCTATACACACATATACATACACATTTTTTTTGGGGGGGACATATGAATTGGGGTTATTTCTCCTTAGGTTTAAGACCTTAGTGATGTCCCTGGCTGCTAGTGCTGCATTGTTGGGTCGCTTAGGAGACCCAGCGATGCAGCTGAAAGCTGCGGGCCATCGGCCATGAGAAACTTTGGGGGGGGGCCAATTAACTTTTGCTTCGGGGGCCCATGAGCCTTTAGCTACGCCCCTGGCTCCAGGGTTTTGCTACTCTGGCACATGTAGTATGTCAGCGCCACCCTGAGAGAGGTGCAGAGCTGTTTGTGTGTTTCGACACCATCTTTAGCGCCCTCTCGCTAATGGTTTTAGAAAGGGTTTCATTATTTCTTTTGAAGCTTCGTCAGTTATGATGTTAACAGAGAACCTTAAAATGGCTAGGGACAACATTGAAGTAGTCAGGGAAAAACTGACAAAATAAATTGCTTTAGGTAGGATGGCTGGCCCCTTTGAGGAGCCTCCATAACCAAATTTGAGGGTGTCCCCTCTTGGCCTGGTACCCCCAAAAAAGGTAGTGGGAAGTTTAGATGATTTAGATCAGGGGTCTCAAACTCGGCCGGATAAGTGGGCCGCATATAGAAAAAATGGGAAGTGGACGGGCCGCATTACTTTCAAATTTGATACAATACAAAATTATTGTTAATCAATTAGTTATTTGAACTACTATAACACAATATTACTATAATAATAATACTACATTACTATAATAATACCGCTAGGTTTAAAATTTGAGATATTTCTCCACGTGCTTATTTCAACAATCCAGCTGTAATGATGGGGGTAAGGAAACAGACAAGTGAGCCCTAATCTACACGCCACTCAGTCCCTGCCTACTTGCAACGACCCGCCCTAGGCGACGGGGTACAACTGGGTGACGATCCCTACGCTCAATAAGTGCACGACAGACAAACAGACAAGGGTACACAGAAGCAGGGGGAAAGGGGGAGTTTCCCACGGCAACACCGAGATCAACAAAAGTGGTGAACAAGCCGACTCAAACCAGGAGAGTACGAGGTACCAAACGCAGAGCAGGAGAGTAGTGAACAAGCCGAGTCAAACCAGGAGTGTACGAGGTACCAAACGCAGAGCAGGAGAGTAGTCAGTAAGCCAGGGTCTATATGAAGCAAGGACAATAGTACAAGAAGCTGCAGCAGGGCCAGGAAAGCAAACGAGAAGAATCACAAGCAAGGAGGAACAGGAAAGGCAGGTATAAATAGACAGAGGGCGGGAGCTAGCTACGTCTTGGCAGGCTGTGATAGGCTCTCCCACTCCTAAGCCAGCCATCCTGATTGGTGGAAGATGGAGTCAGTCTCACAGACATAGAATCTGTTAGGGATCTGCCAGGTACTACGTCTAGGTATACTCCTGGGATTAATCAATCCACACCTGAGGCCAGACCTGTTCGACTGACACCCTCTCCCACCAACCAGGGTGGCAGGCTCAGGAGTGGGAGAGCCTATCGCGGCCTGGTCAGTCGGAGTTAGCTCCGCCCCCTGTCCTTTATTACCTGCTGTGTTCTCCTCCTCAGTGCTTGTAATTCTTTTGGATTCCTGGCCCCACTGCTGCTTGCTCCAGCCTGCTTCTGCCGTGCTTCTGCCTTGCTGCTGTTCTGCTTAACCTGCTTTGCTTTGCCTCCGGCTTGCTTCCTCCTCCGTGCTCACTTGGGTATACTCCACCTTATCCTGGTCCTGACTACTCATTCACCGCTCCGTTTCCTCGTGGCGTTCCGTGGGCTACTGCCCCTTCCCTTGCGTGTTCCCTGTTTGTTTTCCCGTGCACTTAGACAGCGTAGGGACCGCCGCCCAGTTGTACCCCGTCGCCTAGGGCGGGTCGTTGCAAGTAGGCAGGGACAGGGCGGTGGGTAGATTAGGGCTCACTTTCCCTTCACCTCCTTCCTGCCATTACAGAATCAGGTGCAGACTGATTACCTATGGGTGTGGATACAGAAGCTGTGATACAGAAGCTGTGCCTGGCAGATCCTTAACAGTACCCCCCCCTTTTATGAGGGGCCACCGGACCCTTTCTAGATGGACCTGGTTTATTGGGGAAACGAAGGTGGAACCTCCTGACCAATACCCCAGCGTGAACATCCCGGGCGGGTACCCAAGTCCTCTCCTCAGGCCCGTATCCTCTCCAATGGACCAGGTACTGGAGGGAGCCTTGGACCATCTTGCTGTCCACAATCTTGGCCACCTCGAATTCCACCCCCTCAGGGGTGAGAACGGGAACAGGAGGTTTCCTCGAGGGAGCCAAGGACGGGGAGCAGCGTTTAAGGAGGGAGGCATGAAACACGTCGTGTACTCGAAAAGATGGGGGCAACTCCAGTCAGAAGGAGACAGGATTGAGGACTTCAATGACCTTGTACGGCCCTATAAACCGGGGAGCAAACTTCTTGGATGGGACTTTAAGGCGCAAGTTCTTTGACGATAGCCACACCAGATCCCCGACCATAAACAAGGGGTTAGCAGAACGTCTTCTATCTGCCTGAGTTTTTTGTATGCTCTGGGACGCCTCTAGGTTCTTCTGAACCTGGGCCCAGACTGTGCACAGTTCCCGATGAACGACCTCTACTTCGGGATTGTTGGAACTACCAGGTGAAACGGAGGAGAACCGTTGATTAAACACCTTAAATATTGTTCTAGAGACTGATTAGTCCTCTCGGTTTGGCCATTAGTTTCAGGATGGAAGGCAGAGGAGAAGGACAGATCAATCTCCAACTTTTTACAGAAGGCTCTCCAAAACAAAGAAACAAATTGTACCCCTCTGTCAGAAACAATATTGACAGGGACCCCATGGAGACGCAGGATGTGTTTGACAAACAAGGTAGCTAACATCTTAGCATTGGGTAGTTTTTTGAGGGGCACAAAGTGGCACATCTTACTGAAGCGGTCTACTACAACCCACACCACCGACTTGCCTTGAGATGGAGGCAAATCGGTGATAAAATCCATGGAGATATGGGTCCAAGGTCTCTGGGGAATGGGCAAAGAACGTAGTAAGCCCGCTGGTCGGGACCTGGGAGTCTTGGACCTAGCACAAACCTCACAAGCGACGTAGGCCTTAACGTCTTTAGGCAACCCAGGCCACCAATAGTTTCTGGCAATGAGGTGTTTGGTACCCAGGATGCCTGGATGACCAGATAGTGCGGAGTCATGATTTTCCCTAAGTACCCTTAGCCGGAATTGTAGGGGAACAAACAGCTTGTTCTCAGGAAGGTTCCCGGGAGCTGAACCTTGATCAGCAGCAATTTCAGAGACTAAATCAGAATCAATAGAGGAAACGATTATACCTGGAGGCAAAATACAAGCAGGATCTTCCTCCGAAGGAGGGCTGGCCATGAAGCTGCGCGACAGTGCATCAGCCTTAATATTTTTAGACCCAGCCCTATAGGTAACCAAAAAATTGAATCTGGTAAAAAATAACGCCCATCGAGCTTGTCTCGGGTTTAGCCTCCGGGCAGATTCTAGGAAAACCAAATTCTTGTGGTCGGTAAGGACCGTTACCTGGTGCCTAGCCCCCTCCAGGAAGTGGCGCCACTCTTCAAATGCCCATTTAATGGCTAAGAGTTCGCGGTTGCCAATATGATAGTTACTCTCAGTGGGCGAAAACTTCCTGGAGAAGTAGGCACAGGGACGGAGATGGGTGAATGACCTGGTACCCTGGGACAAGACAGGCCCCACTCCCACCTCGGACACATAAACCGCCACGATAAATGGCTCCATTTGGTTGGGCTCAACCAACACCGGGGCCGAGATAAAGCACTTCTTAAGGACCTCAAAAGCCTGGACAGCCTCAGGAGGCCAGCGGAGGAGATCAGCACCCTTGCGAGTGAGGTCCGTAAGAGGCTTAGCGATGACCGAGAAGTTAGCAATAAATCTCCTGTAATAATTAGCAAACTCCAAGAAGCACTGTAACGCCTTCAGGGAGGCAGGTTGGACCCATTCCGCCACAGCCTGGACCTTGGCGGGGTCCATGCGGAATTCATGAGGAGTGAGGATTTGACCCAAAAATGGTATCTCCTGCACCCCAAACACACATTTTTCGGTCTTTGCAAACAGTTTGTTTTCCCGAAGGACCTGGAGCACCTTCCTGACATGCTCAATGTGGGAGGACCAGTCCTTGGAAAACACAAGTATGTCATCAAGGTGCACTACAAGAAATACCCCCAGGTAATCTCTTAAAATATCATTTATGAAATTCTGGAAGACCGCGGGAGCATTACACAAACCAAAGGGCATGACGAGGTATTCAAAATGACCTTCGGGCGTGTTAAACGCAGTCTTCCACTCATCCCCCTCTTTGATGCGGATAAGGTTATACGCCCCCCGTAGATCAAACTTAGAGAACCATTGGGCCCCCTGAACCTGATTAAAGAGATCAGGAATCAAAGGAAGGGGATACTGGTTCCTTACAGTGACCTTATTCAAGTTACGGTAGTCAATGCATGGCCTAAGACCACCATCCTTCTTCCCTACGAAGAAGAAGCCAGCACCTACCGGAGAAGTAGAGGGGTGAATCTAACCCTTGGCCAGGCATTCCTGGATATACTCTCTCATGGCTTCACGTTCAGGACAAGAAAGATTAAATATCCTACCCTTAGGGAGCTTAGCTCCTGGTACCAAATCGATAGCGCAATCGTATTCTCTATGAGGAGGTAACACTTCGGAGGCCTCCCTAGAGAAAACATCAGCGAAGTCCTGAACAAACTCGGGTAGCGTATTCGCCTCCTCAGGGGGAGAAATAGAATTAACAGAAAAACATGAGGTCAAGCATTCATTACCCCATTTGGTAAGATCCCCAGTATTCCAGTCAAACGTGGGATTATGCAACTGCAACCAGGGAAGGCCTAAAACCAAATCGGACGATAATCCCTGCATCACCAGTACAGAGCACTGCTCCAAATGCATGGAGCCAACAAGGAGTTCAAAAACAGGGGTATGCTGTGTAAAATAACCATTAGCAAGTGGAGTGGAGTCGATACCCACTACCGGGACAGGTTTAGGCAAATCAATCAAAGGCATAGCTAGAGACATAGCAAATTCCACAGACATGATATTAGCAGACGACCCTGGTGATGATTCTGATGATACTTATGGTGTCCTGGTGATGATGCTTGTGATACTTGTGGTGTCCCGGTGATGATGCTGGTGATACTTGTTTTGTCCCAGTGATTATGCTGGTGATACTTGTGGTGTCCTGGTGATGATCTTGGTGTTACTTGTGGTGCCCTGGTTATGATGCTGGTGATACTTGTGGTGTCCCGGTGATGATGCTGGTGATACTTGTGGTGTCCCGGTGATGATGCTGGTTATACTTGTGGTGTTCTGGTGATGATGCTGGTGATACTTGTGGTGTTCCAGTGATGATGCTGGTGATACTGGTGGTGTCCTTGGGATGATCTTGGTGATACTTGTGGTGCCCTGGTGATGATGCTGGTGATACTTGTGGTATCCCGGTGATGATTCTGGTGATATTTGTGGTGTCCTGGTGATGATGCTGGTGATTCTTGTGGTGTCCTTGGGATGATCTTGGTGATACTTGTGGTGCCCTGGTGATGATGCTGGTAAAACTTGTGGTGTCCCGGTAATGATTCTGGTGATATTTGTCGTGTCCCGGTGATGATGCTGGCGATACTTGTGTTGTCCTGGTGATGATGCTGGCGATACTTGTGTTGTCCTGGTGATGATGCTGGTGATACTTGTGGTGTCCCGGTGATGATGCTGGTGATACTTTTGTTGTCCTGGTGATGATGCTGGTGATACTGGTGGTGTCCTTGGGATGATCTTGGTGATACTTGTGGTGCCCTGGTGATGATGCTGGTGATTCTTGTGGTGTCCTTGGGATGATCTTGGTGATACTTGTGGTGCCCTGGTGATGATGCTGGTGATACTTGTGGTGTCACGGTAATGATTCTGGTGATATTTGTCGTGTCCCAGTGATGATGCTGGCGATACTTGTGTTGTCCTGGTGATGATGCTGGTGATACTTGTGGTGTCCCGGTGATGATGCTGGTGATACTTGTGGTGTCCCGGTGATGATGCTGGTGATACTTGTGATGTCCCGGTGATGATGCTGGTGATACTTGTGTCCCGGTGATGATGCTGGTGATACTTGTGATGTCCCGGTGATGGTCCTGTTGATACTTGTTGTGTCCCAGTGATGATGCTGGTGATACTTGTGTCCCGCTGATGATGCTGGTGATACTTGTGTCCTGGTGATGATGCTGGTGATACTTGTGGTGTCGGTAATAAAACGGCCCGTCGGAACAGAACGCCGTTTTCCCCATTGAAATCAATGGGCAAATGTTTGGAGGCGTTGTGCGTCCGATTTTTTGGCCGTTTTACGGCTGTTTAAGGGCCGAAATACGGCTGAAAATAGGCCGTGTGAACATACCCTTACATCATGCTTTCTACTCCAGTTACATCAAGAGCTGCAGTCACAATTCTGCTGTTACATCATGCTTTCTACTCCAGTTACATCAAGAGCTGCAGTCACAATTCTGCTGTTACATCATACTTTCTACTCCAGTTACATCCAGAGCAGCAGTCACAATTCTGCAGTTACATTATGTCTTATAGCAATGTCTTGTACCCCAGTCACATCCAGAGTTTCAGCAACAAGTCCTGTTACATAATGCCTTTTGCTCCAGTCACAACTAGAGCTTGTCACAATTCTGCTGTTACATCATGTCTTATACTTCAGTCACATCCAGAGCAGCAGTCATGATTCTGATGTTACATCATGTCTCATACTCCAATCACATCCAGAGCTGCAGTTACAATTCTTCTGTTATAACATGTCTTACACCCCAGACACATCTGGGGCTGCAGTCACAATTCTGCTTTTTCATCATGTCTAATATTTTAGTCACATCCAGAACAGCAGTCACAATTTTGCTCATACTCCAATCACTTCCAGAGCTGCAGTCATGGTTCTGCTGTCACATAATTTCTTATACTATAGTCACATCCAGAACTTCAGTCACAATTGTGATGTTATATCATGTCTTAAACTCCAGTCACATCTGGAGCTGCGCTCACAATTCTGCTGTTACATCATGTCTCATACTCCAATCACTTCCAGAGCTGCAGTTACAATTCTTCTGTTATAACATGTCTTACACCCCAGACACATCTGGCGCTGCAGTGACAATTCTGCTTTTACATCATGTCTCAAACTCCAGACACATCCAGAGCTGTAGTCACAATTCTGCTGTCACGTCATGTCTTGTACTCCTGTCACATCCAGAGCTGTACTCACAATTCTGCTTTTACATCATGTGTTATATTTTAGTCACATCCAGAGCAACAGTCACAATTTTGCTGTTATAACAAGTCTCATACTCCAATCACATCCAGAGCTGCAGTCCCAATTCTGCTGTCACATCATGTCTTGTACTCCAGTCACATGCAGAGCTGTACTCACAATTCTGCTGTCACATCATGCCTTATACTCCAGTCACATCCAGAGCTGTACTCACAATTCTGCTGTCACATCATGCCTTATACTCCAGTCACATCCAGAGCTGTACTCACAATTCTGCTGTCACATCATGCCTTATACTTCAGTCACATCCAGAGCTGTACTCACAATTCTGCTGTCACATCATGCCTTATACTCCAGTCACATCCAGAGCTGTACTCACAATTCTGCTGTCACATCATGTCTTGTACGCCAGTCACATCCAGAGCTGTACTCACAATTCTGCTGTCACATCATGCCTTATACTCCAGTCACATCCAGAGCTGTACTCACAATCCTGCTGTCACATCATGTCTAATACTCCAGTCACATCCAGAGCTGTACTCACAATTCTGCTGGCTGTTGATATATTTCTCCTGATCACTCTCTCATAGCAGCTTGGCAGCTTTACATTTTCTCACTTTCTGTCTCTGTGCATTGTGGGAAGTGTAGTTTTAGCTTCCTCAGTGGACAGCACAGTGTGGAGAGTATAGACTACAAGTCCCATGATGCAGCAGATGCCGAGCACGCTCTGTGCACACCCTGATTGTGCAGATGAATGATGGACAGCCTGAGAGGTTGACTCAGGCTGCCGACATTTCCTCCGGAGCTCCTCCCCCGATGTCCTGCTGTGAATTCCTCTCATAGAAGACGTCAGTGATTCCAGGACGAGCGCTGACGGATCACAACAAAATAAACAAAGTATCTTCCCATACCGGGAGTCGAACCCGGGCGAAAACCAGGAATCCTAACCGCTAGACCATATGGGAGATGTGCATAGAGTACATAGGACCGCTGCTGAGTATTGTGCACTAGCCTGAGGGGCAGGGTTTGCAGATTGTCTATTAGTGAGCTGGGAGGGGCTAACACGTTCATCAGCTCCTTACACCGCAGTCACTCGTTTTACCGGATAATCGTGACAATCAGCGTCCAATAATCCAGAACTTCTGATAATCCAGCACAGGACCAGGAGAAGCAATGATGAGATCGCATGTGACTGGTGGTTCTCGTCTTCCCTGGGGGGTACATATTATACCCGCTTCTATGATTGTCCGATACTCCATCACCTCCTGCCCATTCCTGATTAATGGAATTTTACTGTTTATACCGGACAAGTACCAGACGTAAGTGCCGACTACGGGAGACCGTAATGACTGTAATAGAGGCGCAGCGCGTGCCGTCCGCAGTTCTCATTCTCCTGTGTCTTGTTTCTTATAGTTATATATAAGTTATATTACTGCCAGGATCAGTAAAACATGGCTGCTTTCTTCCTGGACAGCGCCACACCTGTCCACAGGCTATGTCTGGTATTGCAGCTCAGCTCATTGAAGTGAATAGGGCTGAGCCGCAATACCTCGGTGACTGACGAATGCGATCGATAGACTTCCTCTGTCAAACCATCAGCGCTTCTGAAACTTAGTCATGGGGTCCCAATGGGTTAATGTGATTTATGCCCCGGCAGACAAGAATGCTACGTAATACCGATCCTTCAAAAACATTATGTAAGTGATCAAACGATTGCAGATTCAAATCCACTAGAGGGACAAATAAAAATATCCCACTTTTTCCATAAACAATAATTTTATCCTTTATAGATAGTAAATCGTCAAAAAATAAAATATCAGGAATCGCCAGTCACAACGAAGAATAAACACGAAATATTATTACAACATTTTTCCCATAGAACGGATTTGCTGTTTTTTACATCCTCCCAAAAAAAAAAAAAAAATCGTTAAGAAATTATTTGTACCCCAAAATGAGAAAATGATGCCAGAAAAAACTACAACTTGTCCGGAAAATGACGAAAAGAAATAAAAATCTCAGATCGCGGAAATGAAAAAAAACACAAAAAAAATCCTCAAAACCACAAACAGTCCGACCCTTCGGGGGTTAATAGAACTTTTGCACTTTTGTTTGTGCGGAGTTTTACGCGCTTTGACATCAATGGGAAAAGGCATTGTAGTCCATACGACGCTTGTTTTTTACATGCGCGTATTTAAAAAAAACGCGTCGTGTAAAAAAAGAAGCATCAGGTCAATTCCTAATTGAACCGCGCCAAAAATGCGTCAATGGGATTCCTAATTACGCACCCAAAATGTGTCAAAAGCACCTGCACTTTAAAATGCGCTTTGCAAAAATGCTAGCGTTTTTGACGCGTTTCCACATTGTTGTTTTTTTAGCGCAGTGTGAACAAGGCAAAGTGCTGCGTAATATGTTGGCGCTATATAAATAAAGATTATTATTATATTACCATCAGAACGGCTGATGCCAGTGTGTCATCTGTGTTCTCCTTTAAGAGTAACTCTGGGTATAATGCTGTTTACTTGTTATTTTCTAATTTCATACAAGATTTACATCTTTTTAATGTATTTTTATAAAATTAGGAAAAAAAAAACTCATCTTCCCATACCGGGAGTCGAACCCGGGCCGCCTGGGTGAAAACCAGGAATCCTAACCGCTAGACCATATGGGAGATTACGCTTGCTGCAAGCCCTGATGTGGATAATGTGCTGCGTCTGTATGGGAACCATAATTCTCCTAATAGAAGCTCCATACATTGCAGCATTACCATAAAGAAAGTTCCTTCTATCACTTGTCTGCAATTACCCGGGGAAGACCTACAGCAATTTGCCCTGCGCCTAGTGGCGTAACTACCGCGGTAGCAGCCGTAGCGGCTGCTACAGGGCCTGGGGCTTGAGGGGGCCCGTGCCGCCAACCGACACGCCCACCCAAATGCCCGGGGGCGCCGCTAGCAGCCGTTATGACTGCTACAGCGGTAGCGCCGCTACTGTGGGGCCCGCGCCGCCGAGCCTTACACAGGCCCTCTCATGGTGTCGCTAGCACCGGAGGGGGCCCCAGTGCTAGCGGCAGCCAAATACATGTATTAGCACTGAATGGCCGGGCATGTTCCGTGTCTGACCATCCAGTGCCTTACAATGACACTGATTGGCTAGCGGCGCGATGACATCATCGCGCCGCTTCCATGCTTGGAAGGTGCTGATTGGCGGGGCAAGTCATTCTGCCCGCCAATCAGCGTCATTGGAGGACGCTCGTTCAGCTCCTGCAGACATGCTCAGATGCTCAGAAGAGAGCATGTCTGCTTCGCCAGTGAACAGTGTGGGAACGGGATCATGTGAGTATGTCAAGTTTATATATTTTTTTCCTCATAAGAATGTGAATGGCATTATCTATAGTGGGGGGGGGGTCTATCTACAGGGGGGGTCGTCTTTATGTGGGCTATTATATATAGGGGGGTCTATATGTGGGGCAGTAGCTACAGGGGTGTCTATATGTGGGGGTGTGGGCCACTATATACAGGTGGCTCTATATGTGGGCCATTATATACAGGGGGTCTATATGTGGGCCACTATATACAGGGGGGGTCTATATGTGGGGCACTATATACAGGGGGGGTCTATATGTGGGGCACTAGCTACAGGGGAGGTCTGTATGTGGGGATGTGGGCCACTATCTACAGGGGGGTCTATATGTAGTGCACAGTCTACAGGGGTGGGCTATATGTGGGACACTATATACAGGGGGAGCTATATGTGAGACACTATCTATAGAGGTGGGCTATACGTGGAGCACTAACTATAGGGGAAGCTATATGTAGGGCAGCACGGTGGCTCAGTGGTTAGCACTATTGCCTTGCAGCTCTGGAGTCCATATGTGGGCACTATCTACAGGGGCTTCTATGTAGGTCACTATCTACAGGGGGCATGGTGTGTGTGTGTGTGTGTGTGTGTGTGTGTGTGTGTGTGTGTGAGTGTGTGTGTGTGTGTGTGTGTGTGTGTGTGTGTGTGTGTGTGTGTGTGTGTGTGAGACAGTTATATTTAGATGTGTTGAGAATTTTAACTTTGTTTACAGGTGCAGAAATGTTTTAAAAGTGAGAAGCTGAAGACATCTAAACGGAAAACTGCAGAAATGGGTCATGGTCGGGAGAAATCCATCATAGATGTCTGAACCGGAGGGAGAAGAAAAGAACTAGAATCTGAGACGTCACCGGTGAGTCACATAATGTAAATGTTTATTCTGCCTCTAATCAGCACTATAGTCACTGTATGATCTGCAGCGAGATGATGGTGGTATGATTTTTTTTTGTGAAACCGCATCTCCCAGCATATCCTTACCATTGTTCCGGCCATGCTGGGAGCTGTAGTTTTACGCCGTACAAACCTATACGCAGTGGCGTAACTACCGCTATAGCAGCCGTAGCGACTTCTACGGGGCCTGCAGCATGAGGGGGCCCGTGCCACCCGCCGGCACGGCCCCATCCCATGGCCGCAGGCTGCGCTAGCAGCCGCTATGGCTGCTACAGCGCGACGCCACTGAAGGGGTTGTTCCTACAAAAGACATGCATCCCCTATCCACAGGATTGGGGATACATGTGGGATCGCTGGGACGCCCAGCGATGAGGAGAACGGGGGACCGAAAGTCCCCCCTAAGTTCTCCAGGACAAACCTCGGACTTCTGGGGTCTGTGTCGGCAGCTCCATGGAAATGACTTGCGCACTGGTCGCGCTTGTGCGCATGCGTGACCAGCGCTCCTTTCATTTTTATTGAACTGCGCAGACGCCGGAAGTCCGAGGTTCGTCATGGAGAACTTCGGGGGACTTTCGGTCCCCCGTTCTCCTTATCGCTGCCAGCGATCACACATGTATCCCCTATCCTGTGGATATCCTGTGGAGAGGGGATACATATCTTTTGTAGGACACACTATAGGCCGTTTTTTTTTTGGGGGGAGGACTATATGGCGTTATCTACAGAGGGGGTCTGTATGGCGTTATCTACAGAGAGGGCTGTATGGCGTTATCTACAGGGGGGGCTGCATGGCGTTATCTACAGAGGGGGCTGTATGGCGTTATCTACAGAGGGGGCTGTATGGCGTTATCTACAGAGGGGGCTGTATGGCGTTATCTACAGAGGGGGTCTGTATGGCGTTATCTACAGAGAGGGCTGTATGGCGTTATCTACAGGGGGGGCTGCATGGCGTTATCTACAGAGGGGGCTGTATGGCGTTATCTACAGAGGGGGCTGTATGGCGTTATCTACAGAGGGGGCTGTATGGCGTTATCTACAGAGGGGGCTGTATGGCGTTATCTACAGAGAGGGCTGTATGGCGTTATCTACAGAGGGGGCTGTATGGCGTTATCTACAGAGAGGGCTGTATGGCGTTATCTACAGAGGGGGCTGTATGGCGTTATCTACAGAGGGGGCTGTATGGCGTTATCTACAGAGGGGGCTGTATGGCGTTATCTACAGAGGGGGTCTGTATGGCGTTATCTACAGAGAGGGCTGTATGGCGTTATCTACAGAGGGGGCTGTATGGCGTTATCTACAGAGGGGGTCTGTATGGCGTTATCTACAGAGAGGGCTGTATGGCGTTATCTACAGAGGGGGCTGTATGGCGTTATCTACAGAGAGGGCTGTATGGCGTTATCTACAGAGGGGGCTGTATGGCGTTATCTACAGGGGGGGCTGTATGGCGCTATCTACAGGGGGGCTGTATGGCGCTATCTACAGAGGGGGCTGTATGGCGTTATCTACAGAGGGGGCTGTATGGCGTTATCTACAGAGGGGGCTGTATGGGGCTATCTACAGAGGGGGCTGTATGGCGTTATCTACAGAGGGGGCTGTATGGCGTTATCTACAGAGGGGGCTGTATGGCGTTATCTACAGAGGGGGTCTGTATGGCGTTATCTACAGAGAGGGCTGTATGGCGTTATCTACAGAGGGGGCTGTATGGCGTTATCTACAGAGAGGGCTGTATGGCGTTATCTACAGAGGGGGCTGTATGGCGTTATCTACAGGGGGGGCTGTATGGCGCTATCTACAGGGGGGCTGTATGGCGCTATCTACAGAGGGGGCTGTATGGCGTTATCTACAGAGGGGGCTGTATGGCGTTATCTACAGAGGGGGCTGTATGGCGTTATCTACAGAGGGGGCTGTATGGGGCTATCTACAGAGGGGGCTGTATGGCGTTATCTACAGAGGGGGCTGTATGGCGTTATCTACAGAGGGGGCTGTATGGCGTTATCTACAGAGGGGGCTGTATGGCGTTATCTACAGAGGGGGCTGTATGGCGTTATCTACAGAGGGGGCTGTATGGCGTTATCTACAGAGGGGGCTGTATGGCGTTATCTACAGGGGGGCTGTATGGCGTTATCTACAGAGGGGGCTGTATGGCGTTATCTACAGAGGGGGCTGTATGGCGTTATCTACAGAGGGGGCTGTATGGCGTTATCTACAGGGGGCTGTGTATGGTGCTATCTATAGGGGGCGCTCTGTGGTGGAGTCTATAGGGAGGCACTATCTACAAGGGGGGGTTGTGTGATACCCAGCAGAGGGGGGGGCCCCCAGTCAAAAGTTTGCTATGGGGCCCAGTCTTTCCTAGTTACGCCCCTGCCTGCGCCAGTCCCTAGAGAATCTCTGAATATTATGAAGAGGGGGACGCACCCAGACATTTTTTGCTTTTTCATTTTTGTTTTTTCTCCCCGCCTTCCTGGAGCCATAGTTTTTTTTATTTTTTCTGTCAGTAGAGCGGTCTGAGGGCTTATTTTTTGCGGGAGGAGTTGTAGTTTCTATTGACACCATTTAAAATACCATATAATGTACTGGGAAACCGAAAAAAAATTATTGTGGGGTGGAATTGGAAAAAAACTCAATTCCTCCATTGCTTTTTGGGTTTTGTTTTTACGGCTTTCACCGTGCAGTAAAAACGACAACTGAACTTCACTCTGCAGCTCATTAAGAATTACGGAGATAAAAGTTGATATCGTTTTTTTATATTTTACAAGGAAAAAAATATTAGTTAAAAAAAGAGCCAGAACTTTTTTTCATTTTCGGTGGATTGAGTGAGGGATTATTTTTTGCGGGACGAGCTGTAGTTTTTATTGGTACCAATTTTTGGTATATACGATTTTTTGATCACTTTTTATGAAAACATTTTTAGCTCTACGTTGACCAAAAAAACAACAATTCTGCTGTTTTAATTTTTTTTACGCCGTTCACCGTAGGATTTAAGTAATGGTATATTGTAATAGTTCGGACATTTACAGACACGGCGATACCAGTTTTTGTCCCCAGCACTGGTCCCGCCTCCATCAGCTCCTGAGCATTGGCCCCATCCACATCTGCTCCTCAGCACTGGCCACGCCTCCATCAGCTCCTCAGCACTGGTCCCGCCTCCATCAGCTCCTCAGCACTAGCCCCGTCCACATCTGCTCCTCAGCACTGGCCACGCCTACATCAGCTCTTTAACACTGGCCCCGCCCACATCAGCTCCTCAGCACTGGCCCCACCTCCATGAGCTCCTCAGCACTGGCCCCGTCCACATCTGCTCCTCAGCACTGGCCCCGCCTACATCAGCTCCTCAGCACTGGCCCCGCCTACATCAGCTCCTCAGCACTGGTCCCGCCTCCATCAGCTGCTCTTTCTTCTGTTGTATATACAGAGCTACTTGATCCCCTGTGACCAACTCCCCATTACCATTATTTAGGGGTTCTATATGTTCAGACCTTGACTTTTTTGCATTTATATTCCTGAGGAATTTTGGGGGATTTGTTTTGCTATCTTTGGCCATTTATTTAGATTTTTGAAAGCCCAAGATCACGATACAAGATCACGGTACAAGATCACGGTACAAGATCACAATACAAGATCACGATACAAGATCGCGCCATCTTCTCCTAAAGTACCACAAACAATGTGAAGGGTGCCACACAAAAAAGTGTTCACTCAGATGTAAGGTGTCACAAGTCCTCACTAAAAGAAGAGCCCCGGACCTATTCCCCGAAACTCCGGGCCAAAAAGCCCCATAAGATACAGTAAGGGCTTATTCACACGGACGTGGGCTCTCTCGGATGTGCGGGTTCCGTTTTCAAAGATTAACTTAGACTTGAGTCTATGGAGAGATCCGCGAAAACGGAAGAAAATAGGGCATGTTCTATTTTTCAACGGACCCTTCACACAATCCAGTGAAACAACGGCCATGTGAACGGCCCCACTGAAAAATATGTTTCTGTGTAATGGCCGTTGTTTTAACAGCCGTCACCCAGAACTATTCAACGCTCGTGTGAATAAGCCCGAAGTGAATCAGAGCCGTGTCTTCTAGCAGGTCCAGCACTAGTAACTGCGATCCCCCCAATACTGGCCCTGTGGTCCCTGCTAGTAATGACTGGCCCTCTAATACTGACCCCTGTGTTCTCTACTATTAACAGTTACCCCTCCAATACTGACCCCTGTGGTCCCTACTAGTAATGACTGCCCCTCTAATACTGACCCCTGTGGTCCCTACTAGTAATGACTGCCCCTCTAATACTGACCCCTGTGGTCCCTACTAGTAATGACTGCCCCTCTAATACTGCCCCCTGTGGTCACAACTAGTAGATGTGATCACTACCTATTCTGGCCCTTGTTACCCCACTAGTAACGGTGACACAAAATGTATTCAGACATTACAATAACAATAGGTTAAAAACAACTAGAAAACCACAAACTTCACACTACCCCTCCCCCTCTCTTCTCCTCACACTACCCCTCCCCCTCTCTTCTCACACTACCCCTCCCCCTCTCTTCTCCTCACACTACCTCCCCCTCTCTTCTCCTCACAATACCCCTCCCCTCTCCTCACTCTACCCCTCCCCCTCTCTTCTCCTCACAACCCCACTCTCTTCTCCTCACTCCCCTCCCCCACACTACCCCTCCCCCTCTCTTCTACTCACACTACCCCTCCCCCTCTCTTACTACCCCTCACACTCCCCTCCCCCTCTCTTCTACTCACACTACCCCTCCCCCTCTCTTATCCTCCTCCCCCTCTCTTCTCCTCACACTACCCCTCCCCCTCTCTTCTCCTCACACTACCCCTCCCCCTCTCTCCTCCTCACAATACCCCTCCCCCTCTCTTCTCCTCACACCACCCCTCCCCCTCTTCTCCTCACACTACCCCTCCCCCTCAATTCTACTCACACTACCCCTCCCCCTCTCTTATCCTCACACTACCCCTCCCCCTCTCTTCTCCTCACACTACCCCTCCCCTTACTTCTCCTCACACTACCCCTCCCCCTCTTCTCCTCACACTACCCCTCCCCCTCTCTTCTCCTCACACTACCCCTCCCCCTCTCTTCTCCTCACACTACCCCTCCCCCTCTCTTCTCCTCACACTACCCCTCCCCCTCTTCTCATAACACTACCGCTCCCCCTCTCTATTCCTCACACTACCTTTCCCCCTCTCTTCTCCTCACACTACCCCTCCCCCTCTCTTCTCCTCACACTACCCCTCCCCCTCACACTACCCCTCCCCCTCTCTTCTCCTCACACTACCCCTCCCCCTCTCTTCTCATCACACTACCCCTCCCCCTCTCTTCTCCTCACTCTACCTCTCCCCCTCTCTTCTCCTCACACTACCCCTCTCTTCTCCTCACACTACCCCTTCCCCTCTCTTCTCCTCACACTACCCCTTCCCCTCTCTTCTCCTCACACTACCCCTCCCCCTCTCTTCTCCTCACATTACGCCTCCCTCTCTTCTCCTCACACTACCCCTCACCCTCCCCCTCTCTTCTCCTCACACTACCCTTCCCCCTCTTCTCCTCACACTACCCCTCCCCCTCACTTCTCCTCACATTACCCCTCCCCCTCTTCTCCTCACACTACCCCCCCTCTCTTCTCCTCACACTACCCCTCCCCCTCTACTCCTCACACTACCCCTCCCCCTCTTCTCCTCACACTACCCCTCCCCCTTTCTTCTCCTCACACTACCCCTCCCCCTCTACTCCTCACACTACCCCTCCCCCTCTTCTCCTCACACTACCCCCCCTCTCTTCTCCTCACACTACCCCTCCCCCTCTCTTCTCCTCACACTACCCCTCCCCCTCTCTTCTCCTCACACTACCCCTCCCCCTCTTCTCCTCACACTACCCCTCCCCCTCTCTTCTCCTCACACTACCCCTCCCCCTCTCTTCTCCTCACACTACCCCTCCCCCTCTACTCCTCACACTACCCCTCCCCCTCTTCTCCTCACACTACCCCCCCTCTCTTCTCCTCACACTACCCCTCCCCCTCTCTTCTCCTCACACTACCCCTCCCCCTCTCTTCTCCTCACACTACCCCTCCCCCTCTTCTCCTCACACTACCCCTCCCCCTCTCTTCTCCTCACACTACCCCTCCCCCTCTCTTTTCCTTGTCACACACGCGGTCTCACACTTGTCACACACGCTGTCTCACACTTGTCCCACACACTGTCTCATATTTGTTACACACGCTGTCTCACACTTGTCACACACACAGTCTCACACTTGTCACACACAGTCTCACACTTGTCACACACGCTGTCTCACACTTGTCACACACACAGTCTCACACTTGTCACACACAGTCTCACACTTGTCATACACACTGTCTCACACTTGTCACACACGCTGTCTCACACTTGTCCCACACACTGTCTCATATTTGTTACACACGCTGTCTCACACTTGTCACACACACAGTCTCACACTTGTCACACACAGTCTCACACTTGTCATACACACTGTCTCACACTTGTCACACACGCTGTCTCACACTTGTCATACACACTGTCTCACACTTGCCCCACACACTGTCTCATATTTGTTACACACGCTGTCTCACACGCTGTCTCACACTTGTCACACACACAGTCTCACACTTGTCACACACGCTGTTTCACACTTGTCACACACATCTCACACTTGTCACACACTGTCTCACACATGCTGTCTCACACTTGTCACACACGCTGTCTCACACTTGTCACACACATCTCACACTTGTCACACACTGTCTCACACATGCTGTCTCACACTTGTCACACACACTGTCTCACACACTGTCTCACACGCTGTCTCACACTTGTCACACACACTGTCTCACACACTGTCTCACACTTGTCACACACAGTCTCACACTTGTCACACACACTGTCTCACACTTGTCACACACGCTGTCTCACACTGTCTCACACTTGTCACACACTTGTCACACACACTGTCTCACACTTGTCACACACACTGTCTCACACACTGTCTCACACACTTGTCATACACACTGTCTCACACTTGTCACACACGCTGTCTCACACTTGTCTCACACTGTCTCACACTTGTCTCACACTTGTCACACACACTGTCTCACACTTGTCACACACACTGTCTCACACTTGTCACACACACTGTCTCACACACTGTCTCACACACTGTCTCACACTTGTCACACACACTGTCTCACACACTATCTCACACTTGCCACACATGCTGTCTCACACTTGTCACAAACGCTGTCTCACACTTGTCACACACGCTGCACACACACGCTGTCTCACACTTGTCACACACACTGTCTCACACTTGTCACACACACGCTGTCTCACACTTGTCACACACACGCTGTCTCACACTTGTCACACACGCTGTCTCACACTTGTCACACACGCTGTTTCACACTTGTCACACACGCTGTTTCACACTTGTCATACACACTGTCTCACACTTGTCACACACGCTGTCTCACACACTGTCTCACACTTGTCACACACAGTCTGACACTTGTCACACACGCTGTTTCACACTTGTCATACACACTGTCTCACACTTGTCACACACGCTGTCTCACACTTGTCACACACTGTCTCACACTTGTCACACACTGTCTCACACTTGTCACACACGCTGTCTCACACTTGACACACACGCTGTCTCACACTTGACACACACGCTGTCTCACAAATGTCACACACGCTGTCTCAAAAATGTCACACACGCTGTCTCACAAATGTCACACACGCTGTCTCACACACGTCACACACACTGTCTCACACACGTCACACACGCTGTCTCACACACGTCACACATGCTGTCTCACAAATGTCACACACACTGTCTCACACTTGTCACACACGCTGTCTCACACACGTCACACATGCTGTCTCACAAATGTCACACACACTGTCTCACACTTGTCACACACGCTGTCTCACACACGTCACCTCACACACGTCACACATGCTGTCTCACAAATGTCACACACACTGTCTCACACTTGTCACACACACTGTCTCACACTTGTCACACACACTGTCTCACACTTGTCACACACACTGTCTCACACACTGTCTCACACTTGTCACACACACTGTCTCACACACACTGTCTCACACTTGTCACACACACTGTCTCACACACTGTCTCACACTTGTCACACATGCTGTCTCACACTTGTCACAAACGCTGTCTCACACTTGTCACACACACACGTCACACACTTGTCACACACACGCTGTCTCACACTTGTCACACACACGCTGTCTCACACTTGTCACACACGCTGTCTCACACTTGTCACACACGCTGTTTCACACTTGTCACACACGCTGTTTCACACTTGTCATACACACTGTCTCACACTTGTCACACACGCTGTCTCACACACTGTCTCACACTTGTCACACACAGTCTGACACTTGTCACACACGCTGTTTCACACTTGTCACACACACACGTCACACACTTGTCACACACACGCTGTCTCACACTTGTCACAAACGCTGTCTCACACTTGTCACACACACACGTCACACACTTGTCACACACACGCTGTCTCACACTTGTCACACACACGCTGTCTCACACTTGTCACACACGCTGTCTCACACTTGTCACACACGCTGTTTCACACTTGTCACACACGCTGTTTCACACTTGTCATACACACTGTCTCACACTTGTCACACATGCTGTCTCACACGTGTCACACACTGTCTCACACTTGTCACACACTGTCTCACACTTGTCACACACACACGTCACACACTTGTCACACACACGCTGTCTCACACTTGTCACAAACGCTGTCTCACACTTGTCACACACACACGTCACACACTTGTCACACACACGCTGTCTCACACTTGTCACACACACGCTGTCTCACACTTGTCACACACGCTGTCTCACACTTGTCACACACGCTGTTTCACACTTGTCACACACGCTGTTTCACACTTGTCATACACACTGTCTCACACTTGTCACACACTTGTCACACACGCTGTCTCATACTTGACACACACGCTGTCTCACACTTGACACACACGCTGTCTCACACTTGTCACACACACTGTCTCACAAATGTCACACACACTGTCTCACAAATGTCACACACACTGTCTCACACTTGTCACACACGCTGTCTCACACACGTCACACACGCTGTCTCACACACGTCACACACGCTGTCTCACACACGTCACACACACTGTCTCACAAATGTCACACACGCTGTCTCACAAATGTCACACACGCTGTCTCACACTTGTCACACACGCTGTCTCACACTTGTCACACACGCTGTCTCACACACGTCACACACACGCTGTCTCACACTTGTCACACTTACTGTCTCACACTTGTCACACACGCTGTCTCACACTTGTCACACACGCTGGCTTACACTTGTCACACACGCTGTCTCACTCTTGTCACACACGCTGTCTCACACTTGTCACACACGCTGTCTCACACTTGTCACACACACTGTCTCACACTTGTCACACACGCTGTCTCACACTTGTCACACACACTGTCTCACACTTGTCACACACACTGTCTCACACTTGTCACACACGCTGTCTCACACTTGTCACACACGCTGTCTCACACTTGTCACACACACGTTCTCACACTTGTCACACACTGTCTCACACTTGACACACACGCTGTCTCACACTTGTCACACACACGCTGTCTCACACTTGTCACACACACTGTCTCACACTTGACACACACACTTTCTCACACTTGTCGCACACACTGTCTCACACTTGTCACACACACTGTCTTATGGCATTGTGCATTCTTTAGAAATGGCTGTTAACCCTTTCCCTGCTTGCTGCTGAGTGGAGCTACAGAATTGTCCCCAGGATGAAGGCTAATGTGTTAGCAAGTTGCATGAGGAACCATAATCTTCCTAATAGAAGCTCCACCTCATGTAGAGGGAAGTAAAGTAAATTATTCTGGTTGAGTAGAGGAGATCCTATAAAACAAATTGTCGGTTTTCCCAATATTCAGGTTTCAGTTCGAAATAAAGGAAATTGAAAAAATACCAAAAAATCTCCTTCGAGCCGGAATTGAACCAGCGACCTAAGGATGTCTGTGTTTCCTCTACAGTCCTCCGCTCTACCAGCTGAGCTATCGAAGGAGCTGTTTGCCTGTTTCTCTGCAGGGGATTATCTACAATATGAGAGAAGTCTACCAATTAACACTTGATGATGGGAGTGGTTATCCTGAGATCTCTGACAGTGATGGTTTTCAGGACGTGGAGACGAGAGTCGTGGGTGTCAGGAAGCTGCAATATAGTTTACAATGCCGTGCATCCAGGGGAGATAAACTAAAGTAACAACCAAGAGGGGAAGCGACTTTGTTACCAGTTACGCTACATTTGCACGAACGTAGCCCACCTCGGACGTGAAAAACTGCCATTCACGTCCGAGGTGGAGCCGTGCGGGACGTGTTGTCATGGATCCCTCACAGACTACAGTCTATGGAGAGATGCGTGACACACAGGAAAATGGGACATGTCCTTTTTTTCAATGGACCGTTCACATGCTCAGTTGAAACAACGGTCGTGTGAACCGCCCCATTGAAACACATGGGTCCGTGTGGCAGCCATTGTTTTAACAGCCGTCACACGGACGAGATTCACGTTCTTGTGAATGAGCCCTAAGGGGGGATTCACACGAGCGTGTATTGGGTCCGTGCGGGCCGCGTGGTTTTCACGCGGCACGCATGGACCAATACAAGTCTATGGGGCAGTACAGACAGTCCGTGCTTTTTGCGCAGCGTTTGTCTGCTGCGCAAAAAGCACGACAGGTTCAATAACTCTGTGTATTTCGCGCATCACGCACCCATTGAAGTCAATGGGTGCGTGAAAACCACGCAGGTTGCACGGAAGCACTTCCGTGCGAACCGACTGAAACAGCGCACCAGCTGTCAAAAGGATGAATGTAAACAGAAAAGCACCACGTGCTTTTCTGTTACCGAACATCCAAACGGAGTGTCTTTGCGATGAGCGAAGCCGGACAAGCGAACCGAACTTCACCGGGTTCGGCCGAACTCGTTTTGGCCGAACCCGACAAAAAAATTATCGGTACGCGACGTCAGGAGATAGTCACTGTCCATGGTGCTGAAAGAGTTAAACTGTTTCAGCACCATGGACAGTGACTTCCGATCCCAATATACATGAACCTGTAGAAAAAAAAACGAAGTTCTGACTTACCGATAACTCCCGGCGTCTTCCTCCAGTCTGACCTCCCGGGATGACAATTCAGTCCAAGTGACAGCTCCAGCCAATCACAGGCCAAGCACAGGCTGCAGCGGTCACATGGACTGGCGCGTCATCCAGGGAGGTGGGGCCCGATGTCGAGAGGCGCGTCACCAAGGACGCGTCACCAAGGCAGCGGCCGGGAAGTTCTCGGTAAGTACGAACTTTTTCTTTTTTTTCAACACGTTTTTCGATATTGTGTTCGGCATTCACTGTCGAGGGTGCTGAAAGAGTTAGCTCTTTCAGCACCTTGGACAGTGACGGGCGTCGACTAGCCTCATCTCTATGATGGCGGCTGTGCGAAAATCACGCAGCCGCGCATCATACACGGATGACACACGCAGCTGTCAAATGGTTTTTGCGCGTTTAAAACGCTGCGTTGTTTGCGCGCGCAAAAACGCAACGTCCGTCTGTATCTCCCCTAAGGTTGTGTGTTATCACAAAGACAAGTGAAGTGGTCACCCAACCAGTGTCAACGAAACTGCAGAGAATGATGGGAGATTGTGGGAGTGAAATCATGAGGAGGAAAAACATTCTATGAAATAAGCTAACTCCCTCCCATGGACTAGATCAGGTTTCCACCCCTAGGAGGCGCTATATCTAAGAGTTCAAAAAAATGAGAAGCAAGTCAATAAATAATGCTAATATTTCACACTGTATAGATGTAGGGCTCCGGGGCACACATTGGACGGTACAGGGCACATTGGGGGACATTCAGAGGCTTACCCAGTCCCATCTAGCCTGGTGCCCACATTGCTCACTGATGGGCCAGGAGAAAGTATTGACACCTTTGAAGTAAAACCAGTGGATCCTGACCAAATAGAGACGAACCTTACACTTTCCAACTGAAACTTCATCCTGGCCAAAGAAAAGAGGCGACACCCTGAGTTTGTACTACACATGTAACGAAGGTGCATGGGAGCGTCTAGTGAGGACCATCCCACTGAGGAGGTCATTGAACACCTTGAAGATCATCTGGCATAGATGTCTAGTGGGGCAAATATTATTAGAAGATCATGAATACCTGCCACATATGTATTTGTGGAGCCCTGGACATCTTCTCCATTTAGAGATTAATGATGACTAACCTAAAGCTGCTCATACACATCAGATAAATGCAGAACACGTCCATTTCAGATTCCCCCAGTAACAATCCAGTAAATATGGTGCCTCACGACGGTCTCTTGATGTGGTACGGCATTATTGAATTTCACCGTAGCTGATCCTTTGAACCGATCCGTGCCGAGGCTTCATCACTGATGGCTAGATAAGCTTATAATGATGTTCTCCAACATAACAGGGAATCTCATTCATGATTGGTGAAAGTGCCTGATATCGCCCGGTACCTGGTCCAATCATTGGCTTGGTATTTGCTCTGGGACAATATAACTAAGAATGTTTCCTTGCTTTGGCTCTAGGGTGAAAAAAGAGGAATATCCCAATTTTTATCCTCCCCCTGTGCAGTTAATTTTTTAGTGGGTCTTTGAAAGGGAAGAGGTGGGACATGTCCCTGCGGCGTAAACACGTGACATAGTGTCTTCATGAATGCCCGGGTGTAAACAAGAACTGACAGGAAACGTCAACTTGGGAGTAGCAAGAATCGGTTAGGAAAGTTTATAGAAGTTTATCATTTTTCTATTTTAAAGGATCTAAAAAAATCTGAAGTTAATAACAGGACGTCCAGAACCAAACTCGGGCAGAGGTAACTGAGAGTAGTCATTATTTTTACCTGTTTGTCAGTAGTCTGTGTGACATCTGGCTGTTCATGGCTTCTTTAAAGGAACAGTGTCATCACAAATTTATTTTTCATATGTTAAAGATGTTAGTGCTTTATTAAAAACGTTTATATTTATTTGTGTGTTTGTGTGTTACTTTTTCTTATTTTTACACTTTTTCTTCCCTATGGGGGCTGCCATTTTTTGTTCCATTTCTGTATGTGTCGATTAACGACACATACAGACATGGAATACGGCAGCCACAGTCCCATAGGGACTGCGAACGGGTCCCGTCCCATCCACTTCTGTGTACGCCGTCTGTGTGGGAACTGCGCATGCGCCGCTCCCACACAGTCCAATTTGAAATTGGCGCCGTCCGGCGCTATTTTCCTGTGGACCGGAAGTCGCGGCCGGACAGTAAGATTACTACTTCCGGTCGCGGCTTCCGGACTTGTGCACTTGGACCAGAGGCAGCAGATGGAGCGGACGGGCCGGAGGGAGCCGCGGCGGCAGGAGCAGGTAAGAGATTTCAATGTATGTTCGTGTTTGTGTACGTTTACTACTGTATGTAAACCTACTACACTGCGTGTTAGCTCAAAAAATGGCGACACACAGTGTAGGAGGTTAGACCGTTCAAACCCCTCGTTTATCCCGGCACTAGCCAGGATAAAGGAGGGGGGGGATGCTGAGAGCTCACTAGAGCGAGGGCTTTTTACCCAATTTTGCAATGCTGCAATTTTGAATTTTGGGAATAGCTCCATCTAGTGACCAGCAATGGGAAATATTATAAATTAGAATCTAATTTATAATATTTCCTGACTCGTGAAAAAAATAAAAAAAATTGGAACAATGTTTAATCACCTACACACTAAATGTTTAATAAAAAAAAACAAAACATGTTTTTCTGGCAACACATTCCCTTTAATGACACGTCGTTTCTTCAAGCTAAAACAGGAATTTAAAAAAAACTTTCTTGCGTTGGCCGGGAATCGAACCCGGGTCAACTGCTTGGAAGGCAGCTATGCTCACCACTATACCACCAACGCTCCATGAAAAGCCCACTCAATGCAGTAACTGCCATCCGTCTATCACATGCGGGAGGAGTGTATAGCCCAGTGCACATACTCTAATACACATATGTGGGGTCATCATTTTCTTGGTTTCTTATGTGGACAATGTTCCCAATTTGCTGCCTGTGATCCAATTATGTCCCCCCTGTGTCCTCATCCTGGCTGTGGCAGACAATAGACGAGCAATACACATAATAGTACAAAGGACTCAACTCACATACTGACTGTAGAAATACAAACTAAAGTCATTAACAAATGATGGTGACTAGAAACTGCCAAGATGTTCCTCCCCCTGAGGGGTATATAAGGGCTTGTCCTGGGGAGGATGGAGATCTCCTGGATGTAGACTTTACTGAGAGCTGAAGCTGAGGCCAGCGCTCTGAGTGGTTTCCTGTGAATTATACATCACTGGCTGTGTATTGTGGTCTACTGGACTGTACCTTATTTTGTGGACTGTGTTTTGTCCCTGCATGGAATATAACCTGGTCTGTCAGCATTGGTTGCTATAAAACTTGTTGGAGCTGCCCTGTCGTCACTGGCTCTGTATATCGTGTAATCACCTAACAAACCCCATGACAACTGGTGTCGGAAGTGGGATCAACAGAGCGCAGCTCCATGGAGAACCTCCCACCGACTGAGTTCTGGAACTGGACAGTACTTAGTCCCCAAGAACGAGCCAGAGAACTTGGCCTGAACTACCAGGGACTGTTGAAATAGCCATTGATTGATCTACTGGTGAGTGATCGCCCGATCACCTCCTCCCATGTGGCTAATGGACATGCTCCGGCGACAGGGGCTCTTACCACTAAAAACGAATGCTTGGTGTGGTATGAGGAGGAAATGGCAGCTCTGAAAGCAGTTGTTACTCCGCAGTATAAGCTGGAAACTGCTCGCATGGGGATTATACATCATTGGCTGCGTATTGTGGTCTTCTGGACTGTACCTTATTTTGTGGACTGTGTTGTTCCTGCATGGAAGGCAATCTGTTCTGTCTGCACTGGATGCAATAAACCTTGTTGGAGCTGCCGTGGCATCACTGGCTCTGTTGATAGTGTATTAACCTATCGAACCCGCTGGAGGGGAGACGAGATGGAACCGGGACTTCACTTCCAGAGGGGCTGTCATCTGCGGCCGGCGCTGCTCCATCAGGTACCGACTGTACCTTCTCCTCGGTCTCGGGTTCTCCGGGGCAGTTTCCCTCCCTGCTGGCTGGGGTAGAGCCGAGCTCTTCTGGGGCTGTGATGGCGCTGCCTGCTCGGGACTGCTCGCCACGTGGTGCCTGTCATGGCGGCCGGGTCTCTCCTTCTTCCTCCCTTCATGTGCTGGGGCCTGCATTGCTGCCTTCTAACTCTCCCAGAGATTTGGCTGTTCATCCCTCCTCTCATATAGGTGGTTCTGCTGTCCTAGGGGATGATTTACAGGGCCTGAGACAACAGTTATCAGCCTTGCCCACTAAACAGGACATGGAGCGTTATGTAAACCGTCTGGAGACGACATACAAATCAGAGATACAATCTCTTACCACTAATCTCTCCCAATTGTCTGATCAAGTACAGCGGATGGAAAGCGATGTTTCCGCTGTTACACAGCAGCAAGTTTCTCATGCCGACCGATTGGATCAACACTCCCATCAGATTCACGCGCTATTTAACCTTGCTGAGGATCATGAGAATCGGAATCGCCGTAATAATATTCGGCTTCGGGGCATCCCTGAGGATATCTCTCCGGGTCAACTCATTCCTGCTCTACAGTCTCTGTTTAGTTCATTACTAGGGCGCCCTGCTGATGATCCTCTGGAGCTGGATAGAGCTCACAGGACTCTAGGCCCTCGTAACCCAGATCCTGATAGGCCTAGAGATGTGCTATGCCGTGTCCATTTCTTTTCTCTCAAGGAGCAGATCATGAGGAAGGCCCGAGATAAAGGCGAGGTTTTATTACAGGGAGTCAAGATCCAGCTGCTGTCTGAGTTGTCCAGGATGATTTTGGACAAACGCAGAGTTCTACGTCTTTTGCTGGATGTCTTGAGAGAACACGAGATCTCCTATTCCTGGGGTCACCCCTTTCAGCTGCAGGTTCACAGGGACGGGGCGCTGCTGAGTGTTCAAGACCCAGGGGATGTTCCGGATTTCTGCGCTGCTCTCCATTTGCCTAGAGTTTCTCTTCCTGATTGGCCTTATGTTCTCGTCCCGCCGCCGCGTCCACGATCACGCAGGCGAGGTCGTTCTCCTGCTTCTCCTATGAGGCGTCACGATGGTCGTCCTGCTGATCCGATGTGATACCTTCCTAATGTCTCCTTACGGCCTGCTGTCAGAGTTTAATTTCAACTGTTATTATATTTATCATATGAGGCGATTGTCTCCTGAGTTTCATGTAGACATTACTGTTTGGGTCTGCCTTTTGTTCTAGGTGATTGCTGCTGGAGATCTGGTGGCTACTTGATGGTGGTTGATTGCTGTCAACGCGCTACAAACGTGAATGTTTATATATTTTTTCTATTATTTCCTTTATTGCTAACCTGTTTGTACATTTATGCTGACAATGAATGTATTCAGGGCTGTTCTCTGCTGGGGTTTCTTTAGGTCCCTACTAATGCTGTATACCCTTGCTTAATTATTTTGGGGTATTATGCTAAGTGCCTTGGTTTTCCTTTCTTTTATGTTATATCGCTATTTATGTAATAATTTGCTGGGTTGGGGGGTGCGGGGCGCTGGCTAGACCTTGTCCTGACACTTCTCCTCTTTCGGACTCACTGGTTGTATCCGGTGTATATTGGATTGTTTCTCCTTGATTAGATCAAGGAGTGGGTGATTGTTTCACCCACTTGTTTGTCCTTGTTGTCGTGTCTCCCTTCCTTGTCTGTCTTGTCTTTCTCTTCATTGCTGTAGCGCATTTATTGGTTTGCTAGTCCTGCGTGCGCTGGAGATGACACAGTTGAAAGTCTGTACCTTTAATGCTAGAGGGCTTAATGTCCCGGAAAAACGCTCGCAGATATAGAACATGCACAAAGAGCGTGTAAATATCTTGTTTTTACAGGAGACTCATTTTCAGGTGGGCCATACACCACAGTTTACGAATCTTTATTATCCAGTTTGGTTCCACAGTGCCAACCCGGAATCCAAGTCCAAGGGCGCTAGTATATGTGTTCACAAGTCACTTTCTCATAAACTCGTAGATGTCCTAGTTGACCCGGGTGGTCGGTATGTGTTTCTTAAATTGTCCATTCGGAATAAGCTGTTCACTTTGGCTAATTTGTACCTCCCCAATCAGGATCAGGCTCGGGTGTGCTGCGCGTATTTGCGGAAATTAGAGGAGTTCACGGAGGGAGTTTTAATTGTGGGCGGTGATTTTAACCTGACATTCGATTCCAGACTTGACACCTCCTCGGGCAGGTCTGCGGTTCCGAAGTCCCACTTGGGAACCTTGAAGACTGTGATGCATTCCAGGCAATTGATTGACGTGTGGAGGATTCTGTATACTTACTTCTCCCCGCTACACAATATGTACAGTCGGCTGAACGCCTTTCTTGTTAGCCACCATTTGCTTACCCGGCATCCTACTTCTGAAGTGGGCCCTATGGTTTGGTCGGATCATGCCCCCGTATTTCTGTCACTTACATTTCCTAGCTAGGTAGCCAATTTCCAGTCTTGGAAACGTAATGATAATTTACTGCGTGACTCAGTGTGTGTGTCAGCCCTTAAGGACTCGCTTACCGGCTTTTTTGAGGTTCATGCGCATGAACCCACTCCATTACCGTTACAGTGGGAGGCGCTGAAATGTGTGGTTAGAGGAGTCCTGATACAACATGGGGCATGTTTGAAGCGGGAAAAAGGGGTAGCTATTGCGCGGCTCCTTACTCAGATACGGGAACTGGAATCCTGTCTTAAGCGCATTCTTTCCTCACAGATTTTTGCGGAACTACAGCGAGAGAATCATTGCGTTCTCTAATAGACCAGTCGCACGCTCGGTTCAGGGACCGGATGCGAAAGCATTCTTACGAATTTGATGACAAATGTGGCAGGTCTCTGGCACGGATACTGCATCCTCGCACACAGTCGTCGTACATCCCTAAAATTACATCTCCCTCGGGCGGTGAGGTTCATGATCCGGTGGGCATCACTGATTGCTTCAGACAATGTTACTCGACCTTGTATAATCTTAAAGGTCATTTTCAAGATATGCAGGCGGATGCGTTGCGGGATAAAATAGACCGTTATGTGAACGACACTGCGTTGCCGTCCTTGGGGGACGGGGAGGCTTTGGGACTTGAGGAGGATTTTTTGGAATCGGAAGTGGAGCGTGCTATTGGAGACTCTCCTTTGGGCAAAAGCCCAGGACCCGATGGGTTTAATAATAAATTCTACAAGACATTTAAAGATCAACTGGCTCCATTCTTGACGAAAGTTTTTAATTCCGTGTCTTCCTCGTGTCCCTTTGCACCTCAGTCCCTTGAGGCCCATATTACCCATCTACCAAAACCGGGCAAGGATCCGACGTCGTGCACAAATTTCCAGCCAATATCGTTGATAAATGTGGACGTTAAGATTTTCGCGAAGTTGCTTGCCTCTCGACTCTCGCCGTTCTTACCTGCCCTGATCACGGATGACCAGGTGGGGTTTGTACGTGGTAGAGAAGCGCGGGATAACACTAATAAGACCCTTCTTTTAACATCATACTGCCAAACCCGTAAGATACCGATGTGTTTACTCTCGGTCGATGCCGAAAAGGCTTTTGACAGGGTGCATTGGGTGTTTCTCCGTGTTCGAGTTAATGGTTTGTTATCGGACTCTTTGTCTATTACTAATGGCACGAGGCAGGGGTGCCCACTCTCACCTCTACTATATGTTTTGGTCATGGAACACCTGGCCGTGGCACTGCGGAGAAACCCTAATATCAATGGCATATGTGTAGGCACACACCATCACAAACTGGCGCTTTATGCTGACGATCTCCTTGTGTACATTACACCTCCCATGATTTCCTTGCCATCTTTGACTGGGGAATTTGAGCGATTTGGTCATTTGAGTAATTTTAAAGTCAATTACTCTAAATCGGAGGCATTGAATATATCTCTCGATACTACTCTAGCCGCTCATCTTGCTCGGGTCTTCCAGTTTAGGTGGCAATCTAAGTCTCTAAAATATTTGGGGGTTCATATCCCCACACAACAGTCGGATTTGTTTGCCTTGAATTACACGCCCATTCTGCAGCGTACCTTGAGGGATCTAATGTCGTATGGCGGGAACCGCATGTCGTGGTTTGGGCGCATTAACGCGGTTAAAATTGATATTCTGCCCAAATTCCTATACATATTCCAGACCGTCCCTATTATGGTACCAGCGAGTTTCTTCCAAACCTTGCATAGGACCATAACTAAATTTATGTGGGGCTCCTCTAAGCCTCGTATTCGTTTTGCTGTCCTTAGTCGGCCAAAAGTGGAGGGGGACGCGGGTTTGCCGGACTTTAAACGCTACCATCAAGCTGCGGTCCTCATGCGATTGTTAGACTGGTTTCCGCTCAGGTGTGGGTAAGCAATGGGTGCGCATTGAGAAGGCTATGTCTCCCCTAGCACTGTCGTCTCTGCCTTGGTTGTCTTTTCTCCAGCGACCTTCATCTTCTCTGCCTTCCCTCACACGTCAGTTTCTTGTAGTCTGGGAGCGGATCATTGCTACGTTGGATCTTGTTCACCGTCCGGGTCCTCTGACTCCTCTTTTTGATGACCCTTCCTTCCCTCCGGCGGTGGGTGTAGACACATTCCTCTGTTGGGAGAGACAGGATGGTGGTTATTTGGCTAAGACTCTTACACCTCAGGGTGCAATTTTGTTGCAGACTGTTGTCTCTGAAGCCTGCCTTGGGAGACGTTCAATATGGTGGTCCTATTTTTAGTTGCGTTCATATCTTTCTTCCATGGGTAATTGTCTTGTGTTGCTGCAGGATAAGACTCCTCTGGAACACTATTTGTTGTTGACTTCTGCTCCTTCTCATGTGCTGTCCTATTTACATGGGATCCTCCTACCTAAATACGATTACTCTCAGTTGACATTCACTACAGCATGGGACGAGGAACTGGGGATTCGACATTCAGCAGAGGAGTGGGGCACTTCTTTCTTCCTGGCACACAAGTTACCGACCTCGTGTTTCGCTCAGGAAAAAAATTATAAGATACTCACCAGATGGTACCACTGTCCTGCCTTGCTGCATAGGATATTTCCTAATGTATCTGAGGAGTGCTGGAGGTGTGGGGCGGCTCCTGGAACTATGCTGCACATTTGGTGGGACTGTCCCAAGCTCCGTCCCTTTTGGGAAAAAAATGTTGATCTTGGTAACAAACTTTTTCATACTGAGGTTAAGACTTCGGCCTCTATTGTTTTACTTTCCATGGTTCCTGGATCACTCCCACACCTCAAAAAGGGTGTCTTTCGGCATTTTTTGACCGCAGCAAGAACGGTGATCCCTCGTCATTGGAAGTCCAGTACTGTGCCTTCCTTGAAGGAATGGGTAACGGAGGTGAACGGGATTATGAGGATGGAGGAGTTGATGTCCGCTGATCGGGGCAAATCTGAGCTCTTTGTCCGCACTTGGGCAGTGTGGTCTGGATTCCGGGGTGGTACTGATCTACCTCTCTGGCTGGATGGCCTCTTTTGAAACGCTTATATAGCCAACTTTTGTGTGCTATGTCCATATGTGTTTCCCTTTGTTGTCTTGTGTCTGTGTAAGTCTAAAGTTTTAATGTGCACCTGTATGTGACAATTCTTAACCAATTGTGGGGACTGGTTTCCCTAAATATTGCACTAATTCCGTTGCACACATGGTACTGTTATTCTCATTGCATCTCTTATTTAGCCTATATCTACTGGCTGGGAGGCTACCTCCTACTGCTGTTTCTATGTTTCTGTAATCTTTATGCGATATTGAAGTTATTATATTGCACTGCGTGCAAAGTTTTGCAAATTTATGAAACAATGTGTATGCTATGTTATGCTATGTTATATATTTTTATATTTTCAAAATAAAAATCTTTGATAAAGATCGTGTTCTTCTTTAAAACAATATGAGGAGAGCACTGACCTGAACAACTGCACTTCTGTGGAGCTCCGGCGTCCCCAGCTACATCTAACTCCGTCCAGGCGGATCCTCTCCGGGAAACCCTTGCAGAGGCTCTCCGGAGGCACCAAGATCTCTGGTGTGCAAACATTATAGGCAGGTGAGCCTCCCAACCCTTGGGGCCTACTACAAGGTACTAGATTTCCGGTTTCTACCGAAACCTGAACCTCCTGCGATCGTTGTGGCTTTTTCCTGAGGCCCTAAACTTGGCGATCAGGATCGGGGGAAGCCTTCACTCCCTCCCAGACAGCTGGGTGTTCGTGGCTGAATTTTTCCATATTGCGGCCTAGTTCGCGAATTAAGGCTGCGGCCTAAATTTCTGATGGCCCCCATAGACAGTCTTGGGCGGAGGGCTTGAGAAACCTGGGACGTCTCCTCACCTACCAAACACCCATCTGGGCTGTATAACTGGGCCAAATAGGCTATGCATAGGCCCTGCAAAAGTGTCTGATAAAAGCTACCTTCACGGCACTCTGGACTTCGGACCGCTTGCAGTGTTTGGGTCTCTAATTCTCGGAGTGTTTTTTCCTAGATACCAGCAACAGCGCCATTTGTACATATTGCTGAACTCACGGTCCTCTGTCCCATTTATCTACCTACACGATCTATTCTCTTCCCTTCGTTATTGAGGACGCATTTCTTTTCATATTATTTATTTATACGTGTTTTTAAATATAACAAAAAAATATATACAGTACAAAAACAGACATTTTACTATTCTATTTTTTACCCGTTCCTTGCAAGTTTCGGTTTCAAATATAAAAACAGCATCTTCAGGCAATAACATCCTGTTTTTCACAACAAAAAAAAAATTCCTTTTAGAAAATATAAACTTCTTCTCTCTCCCCACAGGGGACCCCCGGTCAGTCTCCTCTATCACCATCTTTTGAAAGTCCGACTCGATACTCAGGAGACCCACAAAAACGGATCCACTCTCTCTATTCATGTGTTTGGAAATGTCCGTCTCTTTTCATCACCATCTGTTACCAGATCTTCCATTCTCACAATATCATTTACTAATAAGAGCCAGGCATTCACTGCCGGTGGATCCCGATCCCTCCACTTCATAGGGACAGCCGCTCTTGCAGCATTTGTCAGGTTTTTAAGAAGCGAATCTTTATACTGTTTATATGGGATATCGCTGTGATGCAGAAGGAAGTGCTCAGGACCCAATGGTCCCACGTCCTTTATGACCAGTCTTATTACTCTACTGATCTCTCTCCAATAAACTTTAAGCTTTTTACACTCACAAAATATATGAAATAATGATCCATTTTCTGCACCACATCTCCAGCAATTTGGAGAATACGACTTACATTTTTTATGAATTTTCAGCGGGGCCGCGTACCAGCGGGTCGTTGTTTTATACCGTTTCTTGTGTTTTACTACATATACTTGTTTTATGGGTTAATGTCTATATTTTGGTCTGCTGTAAATCTTATTCCCAGATCTTGCTCCCACGAGGTCATATACATCGGTGACCTGTCTCTGTACTAATCAGCAGTCTATAGATAGTAGATAAAGCCTTCTATATTCTCCCCTCACTACTACACATTTCCTCAAGCTTAGTACATTTCCTATCGATCTCTCCATTTTGCGGTAGGCCGACTAGGAAATGTGTCAAATGATTTGTTCTCCAAATCCCAACGGACACGGGTCAGTTATCGGCATAATCTGTTCTTTGTTCAGCCAGCTTTGATCTCTCCTAAAGTGAACCCCTCTATAGATCCCTCTCTTCTGCCACTTCTTAAAAATTATGTCTTCTATCCCTGGTACAAACTCGCTTGTACCTAATATTGGAAACGTAGGGCACGGATAAGGGGATATGTTTTTCTCTTTAAAAGCTTTGTTGCCTGCTCTTAATGTTGCTCCAATAGTTGGGTGACTACTCAGGTTACTCCTTATTTCATTATTGGCCCAAGGTAGACAATCTAATCTAGTCTCCGAGAAGGTCTGTTCTACTGTACTTCTACCCATCTTTTATCCTTATGGCAGCACCAATCTATCACCCTGTCCAGGTGTCTTGCCTGATAATACGACCTAAAATCTGGGAGATCTATCCCTCCCGCTTTCTTCTGTCACTTCAGAACTTCCTTCAAAACTCTGGCTGGTTTCCCGGCCCAAATGAATTTATGTTGAATTGAGGACATAGATTGGAAGAAACTGCCTGGTATCTTGATCAGTATTGTCTGGAAAAAATACAATATCCTAGGTAGGATATCCATTTTTATAGCTGCACATATGCCATACCATGTAATATAGTTTCTTTCTCATCTCTGAAAATCCTCTTTTATTGTTTTTACATTTTTTGGGAAATTGTATATGAACAGGGTTGCAGCACATGTGGTTAAGTTAATGCCAAGATACTTCAATGTTGTCACGGGCACAGGGTAGGTGGACCCACTAGGCCGCTCCGCCGTAGCGGGGAGGCAGCTGACCAGGTCACAGTCTAAGCAGAAGTAAATGGTAGACAGTATGCTTGGGTACCTGAAATAGTCCGGGCGGTGGCTGTGGCTTCAGCACGGATGGAGGCAAGTGGCTCCAGACGTGGTAGGCAGTATCCGATGGCACTTGACGTGGCAGATGGCACTTGACGTGGCAGAAGACACTTGACGTGGCAGATGGCACTTGACGTGGCAGATGGCACTTGACGTGGCAGATGGCACTTGAACGCGGGTAGACACAGGAACAATACATAATACATGAACGGTAACAGGGCACGGGTAACAGCTGGAATGGGAGACACTAAGGAACCATTTGCGAGACAGACTGGGAAAGACTAACAACGCTCAGGCAAGGATTAGAAGGCCAGGGGCCTTCTTATAGACCAGGAAATCGTGGCAGTTGATGGTGATGACGATTTCCTAATTGCGCACGCTGGCCCTTTAAGGCCGGGCGCGAGCGTGCGCGCGCACCCTACGGGATCCAACCGAACGGAGCGGAAGTGAGCGCTGGCATCTCCTAGGAGGGAGACGGAGGCCAGCGCTCACAGATCCATCTCTGCGGGCGTCGGGAGGTGAGTAAACCCGACGGTCCGTGGCCATGGGCGCTACAGTATCCCCCCTCTTCTTGGGGCCAGAGTGAGAGAGGAACTTTTTAATAAGAGCAGGAGCACTGAGGTTCTCTTCTGGCTCCCAGGACCTCTCCTCAGGACCAAACCCTCTCCAGTCCACCAAATAGAAAGTCCTTCCTCCTACTCTCTTGCGGTCCAGGATCTCCTTTACCTCAAATACATCAGAAGGACCGCTGGGAGCAACTGTGGGACTAGAGGTCTTGCTGTAGCGGTTCAGGGCCACTGGTTTCAGGAGGGACACATGGAAGGAGTTAGGGATTCTGAGGGTAGGAGGCAGCCGCAGCTTATAGGAGACAGGGTTAATTTGTTGCAGGATCTCGAAAGGACCAAGGAACCTGGGAGCGAACTTGTATGAAGGCACCCTCAAGCGAATGTTCCGAGAGGACAGCCAGACTTTAGTCCCAGGAAGATACTGAGGCGGCTCTCTTCTCTTGGTATCTGCCTTTCGCTTCATGCGATCGACTGCCAGCAAAATAGAGGACCGGGTCTGTTGCCAGATTTGCAGGAAGTCCCCATATGCAGAGTCAGCAGCGGGTACCTGAGATGAAGTCGACACAGGAAGAGGGACTCTGGGATGTTGACTGTACACGATGTGAAACGGAGTGGAAGCGGTGGACTCACTTGTGTGGTTATTGTAAGAAAACTCAGCCGATGGAAGAAGCTGTACCCAGTTATCGTGCTGCGAAGAGATGAAGTGGCGGAGATAATTTTCCATGATCTGGTTGATCCTCTCAACTTGCCCATTGGACTGGGGGTGATAGGCAGAGGAAAAGTCCAAACTCGCATCCTGGAGTTTACAGAGGGCTCTCCAGAACTTAGAGGTAAACTGAACCCCCCGGTCGGACACAATGTGAAGAGGCAAGCCATGCAAGCGGAAGATGTGCAGAATGAAGAGACTTGCCAGTCGAGGAGCAGAGGGTAGGCCGGTCAGCGGGATAAAATGTGCCATCTTAGAGAACCGGTCCACCACCACCCAGATGGTGTTGCATCCTGCTGAGAGAGGAAGGTCCGTGACGAAGTCCATAGCAATGTGCTGCCAGGGAGCACTGGGTACAGGCAGGGGTTGAAGCAGGCCGGCAGGCTTGGAGTGAGTCACTTTATTAGAGGCACACACCGTGCAAGCAGAGACAAAGTCCAGAACATCCTTAGGTAGCGTGGGCCACCAGAAGTGACGAGCGACCAGGTCTTAGGTTTTACGGACACCGGCGTGCCCAGCCAGTTTAGAACTGTGTCCCCAGCGGAGAATTCTTTTTCTGTCTGCCAACCGAACAAAAGTTCTCCCCGGAGGGATATTTCTAAGCTGCAGAGGATTGGCGGTGACAACGCAGGATGGGTCTATGATCGTCTGAAGGGACTCCACCGTGTCTTCCGTCTCAAATGATCTGGACAGGGCATCGGCCCTCACATTCTTGTCAGCGGGACGGTAGTGGAGGAGAAATTGGAAACGGGTGAAGAACAGTGACCACCTGGCTTGACAAGGATTCAGTCTTTGAGCGGACTGAAGGTAAGTAAGATTCTTGTGGTCGGTGAAGATCAGGATGGGGTGAGCAGCGCCTTCTAAAAGATGTCTCCACTCCTCCAGGGCCAATTTGATAGCCAGCAGCTCCCGATCTCCAATGGAATAATTGCGCTCAGTAGAGGAAAACAGTCTTGAGTAGTAGCCACATACTACTGCCTTTCCTTTGGAGCTCCTCTGGAACAGAAGTGCGCCTGCACCAACAGAGGAAGCGTCCACTTCCAGTGAGAACTCCCGAGATACGTCAGGGTGATGGAGGATTGAAGCTGAAGTGTAGGCTTTCTTGAGGCTAATGAATGCGGACTCTGCCTCTGGAGTCCACACCTTGGCGTCCACACCTTTCTTGGTAAGGGTAGAGATGGGGGCCGTCAGAGAAGAAAAGTTCGGAATAAACTGCCGGTAGAAATTGGCGAAACCCAGGAACCACTGTATGGCCCTTAGGCCTTGAGGACGTGGCCATTCCAGGACAGACTTTAGCTTCTCAGGGTCCATCTTAAGGCCTTGATCCGAGATGACATAGCCCAGGAAGGGCAAAGACCTCTTTTCAAAGGTGCATTTCTCTAACTTGGCATACAAGCGATTCTCTCTTAGTCGCAGAAGAACTTGACGAACATGCCTCCGATGGGTCATCAGATCTGGGGAGAAGATTAGAATATCATCGAGATAAACTACAACACACGTATAGAGGGGATCTCGGAAGATGTCATTAACGAACTCCTGAAATACTGCGGGAGCGTTACACAGTCCGAAGGGCATCACTAGGTATTCTTAGTGCCCATCGCGGGTGTTAAATGCCGTCTTCCATTCGTCACCCCGGCGAATCCGGATTAGATTATAGGCCCCCCCGCAGATCTAGCTTGGAAAAAATTTGGGCTCCTCGTATGCGATCAAACAACTCGGAAATGAGTGGCAACGGGTATTTGTTCTTGACCATGATCTGATTGAGACCACGGTAGTCAATGCAGGGTCGGAGAGATCCATCTCTCTTTTTTTTTTTTTTCATTTTAATTATTATTTTAATATTTTCTTTTCTTTTCAATTTTCTTTTTATTGTTTTAAACAAAAGTGAATCAAACAACTGAATAGCAAAAGGTTGATTTAACAGCATATGAAGGTACAATCGAGCAAATGATAAGTGTCAATTTATACAGTGTAACATTGCATATGCAGCTATGCCGTAACATTGAGGTTAAGATACAAATTTGGAACAATACATTATAAAAGTATAATAATAGTACTCGGTTGTAAAGGGGCCAAGTGGGGGGAGGATAAGGGTAAAAATGAACGAGAGGGAGAAGGAGGGTGGGGTAGGGGAAGGGGTTGAGAGAGATTTACAAGATCATTTTTTCTAAAAAAAGAAATATCGGTTACAGTTATACAACTTACAAATCCAACAAGGTGACCCATCGGATCTGGCTATTGTGTATTCAAGGCTACGTCCAAGAACTGATCTGAGGAGCGGAATATTGTCCAGGGTTTCCAGATCTCTATAAATTTAGTATATGAGCGGTTAGAGAGTGCTGCTAATTCTTCTATATAGTAAATTTGCTCTACCTTGGTTATCCATTGAGAGAGCGTGGGGACTTGCATCGATCTCCAGTTTGGGGGGATGAGAAGTTTGGCCCCCGATAAGAGGTGTTTAACGAGAGTGTTTGTGGATTTACTTATTTTTGTCAATGGAAGGTTAAGAAAGATGGTAGCTGGGGGTATTTGGATTGAGATGTCACAGATTCTTGCTATAAGATCTAATACAGGTATCCAATAACGTTGGATCTTAGCGCATGACCACCAGATATGGATGTAAGATCCGGTTTCCCCCAAACATCTCCAACATGTGTCTGGGATGGAAGGGTACCAGAGATGTGTTTTATCCGGTGTGGTATACCATCGTGACACTATCTTATAAGAGTTTTCTTGTGTTTTAATACACTGGAATGGACCATGGGAATTCCTGTAAAGGATATTTGTATCTTTGTTATTTAAGGTAATGGAGAGATCCTTTTCCCAGAGTGCGATATATGATCTTTTGAAAGGGACGTTCCTATTAATTAACAATTTATAAATCTGAGAAACACATTTCCGTGGGTTTTTTACTTGTCCGAGGAAGGATTCAAAGATAGTCAAGGGTCTTTCCAAGGAACCTGCTGTGAGGTATGGTAGGATTGCTTGTTTTAGGGACATATAGTGCATTAAATGGAGATTCGGAAGGTTTGGATTTTCAGTCCAAGTCTGTAAGGATATGATCGTCCCATCATCTAGTACGGAGTCTAGAGTATCAGTCAATCTGACCGAAGGGTTACTAGTGTGACCTCCCAAACCCTCTTGGTATAAATCCACCAAGTCTGAGATACGTGTCAGTGGGGATGGTGTGGGAACCAGCAGGTCCCTAAAGAGAGAGAGTGATTTTATTGTTAACTTGGTCAGAGCATTTTTAAATGAAAGGTTTGTTATGCTGTCTGGGTGTGCAAGTAGCAATGCTTTGAGAGGAACAGGGGCTAGGAGTTCCTCAATTGAGACCCATAATTTATTCTCCGGTTTCCGAAACCAGTCTACAGTCCTGGATATCGAAGCCGTGTGGTAATAGTTCTTAAAATCAGGAGCCCCAATTCCTCCCAGGGATTTAGGCAGTGAAAGCGTCTCTGCACTAATTTTGGGGTGCCTGCCATTCCAAATATATTGAAATATCATTGAGCGAAGTTTCGTGAAGTAAGATTGTGGAATGTGAATAGGTAACATTTGGAATAGGTAGTTAAATTTGGGGAGGATTAACCCTTTAATCAAGTTTTTCCTGCCCATCCAGGAAATAAAGGGAGCTAACCAGGATTCTATAATGACTTTAGTGCCGGCCAAGAGAGGGAGATAGTTTAAGGCGAAGTGGTCAGGCCAATGTTTACACAATTTGACTCCCAAGTACGTAATGCATTTTGGAGGCCACTTAATTGGATATCGGGATTCTAGTAATCGTGTCGTAGAGTTAGAAACATTGATCCCTAAGGCTTCGGATTTTTCTGCGTTGATATTGAAATTGGACAGAGCACTAAATGTAGAAAAAATTTCGAGGACTGCCGGTATTTCTGAAATCGGGTCAGACATGATTATGAGTAAATTGTCTGCAAATACTGCTGTCTTGTGATGTGTTGATTGAGTTGTGATACCTTTTATATCTGGGTGTTGTCTGATAGTTTGGATTAATGACTCCATCACAAGAACAAACAGAAGTGGTGATAGCGGGCAGCCTTGTCTAGTTCCATTTAGGATTTGAAAGCTAGATGAGAGGGTTCCGTTAATACGGAGTTTAGCTGTTGGGGTGGTATACATTTGTAGTATAGCTTGGGTGAAAATTTTAGGAATTCCAAATCGGTCTAAGGTTTCTTCCATAAAGGTCCAGTCTACCCTGTCGAAGGCCTTCTCTGCATCAGTGCTCAGGAATGTCATAGATCTGTTCTTCTCCTTAGCTAACTGTAGTAAATGCAATAGTCGTAGAGAGTTATCTTTCCCTTCCCTGCCCGAAACGAATCCCACTTGTTCCGGAGCAATCAAGTCCGGTAGTAACGGACTTAATCGATTGGCTAAGAGTTTTGCGAATATTTTTAGGTCAGTATTTAAAAGTGAGATAGGTCTGTAGTTACTACATAAGTCAGGGTCCTTACCGTCTTTGTGAATCAGGGTAATATGCGCTTCTAGAGTCTGTCTAGGAAAGCTAGAACCTTGTAGTATAGAGTTACACAAACCAAGGAGATGAGGTAATAGTTCTTTCTGAAATACTTTATAGTAATGTATGGGAAGTCCGTCTGGTCCTGGACTTTGACACTTCGACAGGATAGACTGGAGCTCAGACTCCGTGACCGATTTCTGCAGAGTGGCTTGTTGTGTAGGGGAAAGTTGGGGCAAAGTTAGGGACGCAAGAAATGAGTTAATGGTTTGTTTCCTATTGCTCGGCTCTCCATCAGTCTCTTGAGATCGAATTTGATAGAGGGAGGAGTAATAATTTACAAAAGCCTCTGAAATCAGATCAATGTCTCTAGTTTTCAAACCATTAGGCAATTTCAGGGAGTGAATATAAGACCTGGATTTCCTCTTCTTTATCAACGAAATCATGAGTTTGGAGACTTTATCTCCATGTATGAATATTTGATTTTTCCAATTAGAATAGAATTTGGCAGATTGCTTATTGAGTAAATCTTTTAGGGCCTGTCTTTTGACCGTGAGCGAGGCGAGGACATCTAGTGTTTGTACATTTTTGTGTTGCCTCTCCAGCTGAGAGATTTCCTCATATAACGCCGAAAGTTTCCGTCTTCTACTGCTATTTTGATACGAGCCAATAGAAATGAATTCACCTCTAATCACTGCCTTATGGGCCTCCCAGATCACCGGCATAGGACATTGCTCTATAGTATTGATTTGGAAATAAGATAGTATAGCCGAGGCAACACGTTTCTTATTTGTTTCTGAGTTGAGTAAACTTTCGTTCAGGGACCATGCCTTTTGTCCAGCCGGTCTGTGTGTTAGCGAGGCTCGGAGCAGTAGGGGAGAGTGATCGGAGTGTATAGCGGTCAGAATTCGTACTTCCACAATGTTAGGCAATAACGAAAGAGGAAGAAAGAGGTAGTCTAGTCTCTGATACGAATTGTGCGGAGATGAGAAGTGCGTATAATCAATCGCATTTGGGTGCATATATCGCCAGGTATCGATTAAGGGGAAGGATTGCAGTGATTTTTTAATTCGCGAAAGGGCTCTGCGTGAAAGCGAGGATTTCTTTGTAGAAGAATCGAGGTCCGGCTCCAGAGGCACGTTTAAGTCTCCCCCCACCAGACATATACCTTCCATAAAGGGCCTAACTGTGTCAAGTGCAGATGGGATCCTTGACGCCTGATTGATATTAGTTACATATAGATTACCCAACGTAACTAAGGATCCCGCTAAGAGACCCTTTATGAATATATATCTGCCTTCACTGTCAGAGAGTGAATCTTGAAAGACAAAGGGTACATGTTTAGCAAGGGCTATTGCAACTCCACATGAATTTTTGAACGGGGAATGCGAGTGAAACCATGTATTGTAATATGATTTATGAAAAGATGGCAATTTTCCGGCCCGTAGATGGGTTTCCTGAAACAATATAATGTCTGCTTTTGTGTTTTTAAGATATTGAAGGATTTGTGATCGTTTGACCGGAGAGTTTAGGCCTCTGACGTTATAAGAAACTATTGACCATGTTGTATGTGAGTCAGTCATAGTGACGTTGCAAATTGGATCCGTAAAGAGCGGGGTCTCTCTCGGGGATGTGTCCTAGAAAATGGGACAGGGGAATAAGTAACATAGCTATAACTAGGGTATCTTGTAACAGTACTGTAAATGCATCATCGGTGAATCGTGTCACCATGAACAGATGATGCAAGTGAACAATCGTCATTTGACGTAGAAGAGCAATAGAGAAAATGTTAGGTGAATGTTAACAGAATGGTGGTATTTAATCAGGTATATGCACTTTGGTGAACAGAATGAACTGAGTGTACCTAGGGCTTTTTGAGGCTCTCGGATTGGTCGAAATAGATATATCTTGTATATGAGGTGAGTAATCTTCTGACTGTGGATATAAATCCCCCTACATAAATAAACCTTAATAGAAGAAACAAAATGTAACTTAGTCGACATCAATATTGCGTAAGCAAAGCAGGTATGAGTTGCATCGAGTAGACGTCTCTATATAGTATCACATATATGTATTCCAGAAAACCGGTAATAAATGCAAAAAAACAAAAGAAAAACACAGATTTGGCTAAATCTCAGATTCAATTAAGACTAGCTATGCAAAATAACTACATAAAAAAACTAGTCTCCGTTCACACTCGGTACAGTCCTTTGAAAGGATACATCTGGGTGTAATCCGTTGATTGGAGCATAAGACAATAAATACTTTATATTCAAGAAGGGTCCGACAATGAAGGGGACCTTGGAGCTTTGTGGGATCGCCGTCTTGCCCTTTGACCTTTGGGTGCCTGAACTGTTTCCCATTGAGGTAGTTGAGGGATATGTTGAAGACGAGCCGCGTCATGCACCATTTCTAGGTCGGGATAAGCCTCCAGAGATATGTCAAGTTCAGAGCAGATATTTCTGATGTCTGACGAGGATCTAGCTGTGAATCTCTTTCCATTAACAGAGAAGGAGAGACCAAACGGGAAGAGCCAACGAAATGGGATCTGCCTCTGTCTCAATGTAGACGTAAAGGGTTTCAGGAGCCTACGTTTGTATAAAGTGGTGGAAGCTAAGTCCTGGAAAATAGCAATTTGGGCCTCTCCATAGAGTATGTTTGTTGAGAGACGGCTTTTCTGTATGATGCGATCTTTAATTCTGTAATCCAATATTCTGCAAATAATATCCCTCGGGGGATCTGAGGGGGATGGCTTTGGTCGGAGTGACCTGTGAGCCCTCTCAATAACAAGGTTTGGGTAATCTTCAGGGTCTAGGAATTTCCGGAACGTCTCGGTCAGAGTGGTAAGAATATCTTCGTTGGCAATTGACTCAGGCAGTCCCTTGATGCGCAGGTTGTTTCTCCTATCCCTGTTTTCGTGGTCTTCTAGTATGGAATACATTTTATTAATGTGTCCTTCTTGTGACTGTAGACAGGTTGTGAGATCAGAAGAGGAGGAAAGCAAGGTCGTTTGCGTCTTTTCCAGTGCATCGATTCTATTACCCACTTGTAAGAGCTCTTGTTTGATTTCAGAAAGATCGTTGGCAAGTGGTTCAAGTGCTTTAGCTAAAATTCGCTTCATAAAGGATCTTGAGACTGGAAGTTCCTTATCCTCTATATTTTGGTCGTCTTCACTCATTTGCTCCAGCTCGGGTTCTCCCCGTTTTTTCGTAGCTTTTAAGGGTGAGATTGACTTGGAGTGACTCGACTTCCCCCCTTGTTTTTTTACAAATTTGTCCATCTCTGCTTGTGGAGGTTGCGGATGTGGGCCCGAAACCGTAGCTGTTTGTTTCGGACCGATTTTCACCATATTAACTAAGAAGATATCGTAGCGGAAGAATTTTCTCTATTTAAGCTCGCCACTGTTGTAAGTATATTACATATTCGTCGGTGGTCTTGAAGTGCGTGTAGAAGAAGCAATTGGTATCGCTGCGGTAATCTTAGCTTGACACCGGAGAAGTTGAGCTGTCCCTTGATACCCCTCTGGCTCTACAGAGGGGGCCAGGTCTAAGCGAGTTCTGGCAGGTACAGTCGGTACTGATCGATGGACCAGCACCTGAAAAAAAATTGGGTTGAGGGCCCTTTAATTGGAGGAAACCTGCTTTGCTTTTTTTTTTTTTTTTTAAATTCAATTAGCAGACTTCAATGTCCAGGCGGAGGCTGGTGTAGCTGGAGTTATGAAAGGTGAGGATGGGGCTTGCGTGAGGTAAGGTGAGGTTGGGGGTGAGGCTGGTGCTGTGTATGTTGCAGCTGGAGTGTGCACAATCAGTTGCCTCCCTGAGGCTACTCACCGACCCCTAGAGACGTCCAGGCTGAGAGGAGACTAAACTGGCGGCCCCAGTCGTCTCAGTGGAGTTCCCAGGTCTCAGATCCTCTGGGACGTGCTCTTATGCGGCTGAGGGCCGGAGGCGGGGACCAGGAAGTAGGTCTCCGGTCACTTGTCAGGCCCGCACCGCTCCGGGCCGCGCCTGCTGTACAAATCGAGGCCGCGGCTTCGGTCCTGCCAGCAGGCCGCAAAACCGGAAGTCGGCCGAGGCGGCTGAGACCGGCGTCAAAGTGATCAGCGAGGGGCGAGGAGGACCGTGACACCGATGGGGGCCCCGGGTTTGCAGTGGAAGAGGTCCGGATTACCCGGTATGAGGCTCGCTGTTCAGGAGCTCCCTGTGAGTGCGTCCGTCCGGTCTCGCTGCTTGCCGCGCCCCGATCCATCTCTCTTTTTAACGAAGGGTCCATCTGGGTCCATCTTGAGGCCATGGTGGGACACGATGTAGCCCAGGAAGGGCAGAGAGCTTCTCTCGAACCCACACATCACAATTTTAGCGTATAGGCAGTTCTCCCTTAACCGCGACAGAACTTGGCGAACGTGCCTCCGATGCGTCATTAAATCCGGTGAGTAAATCAGGATGTCATCCAGATAGACCACTACACAGACATACAGCAGATCACGGAAAATGTAATTTACAAATTCCTGGAACACAGCTGGAGTGTTACACAGGCCAAAAAGCATCACAAGGTATTCGTAATGATCGTCTCGGGTGTTAAATGCGATTTTTCATTAGTCTCCTCTGCGGATACGGATCAAGTTATATGCTCCGCATAGGTCCAGTTTTGTGAATACCTTGACCCCATGGATTCTGTCCAAAAATTCTGAGATGAGCGGCAGTAATTTGGTTCAGGCCCCGGTAGTCGATATATCGCCGAAGAGTTCCATCCTTCTTTTTCACGAAGAATAATCCGGCTCCGGCCGGGGAGGAAGACTTTCAAATGAACCCTCTTTCGAGATTCTCTTTAACATAGGCAGACATAGCTTGGGTCTCTTTCAGGGAAAGAGGGTAAATGCGCCATCGAGGTGGTGAAGTGTCAGGGAGTCCACTGAGCAGTCGTGGATGCGATGAGGAAGAAGAGTCTCTGCTTCCCTTTTACTTAAAACATCCACTTAACTAGTGTAATGAGATGGTAGATCGGAGAATGACTGAGGCGGTGGGGGAAAAACAGGGCGAACCTGTGACAGGCAATGGCTATGGCATCTTGGGCCCCATTGGAGAACTTCTCAGGAACTCCAGTCGAGAACTGGAGCGTGTAGGCAAAGCCATGGCAGACCCAGCAGAATAGGGTTAATAGCTTTAGGTAATACACGAAAGGCGATCTGTTCAGAGTTAAGAGCTCATCTCCTCCCCTCTGAGGAGACCAAAGTAGAGTTTATAATCTTCCTCCTCGCTGGCAAGGCGCTCACATGGGGGAATCCCATCTTGGAACAACAGGGACCTGAATCCTCGGACCTAGCCTTGTTCCTGCAGTCTTTCCGTGCCATGTTTGAGGAGCCGAAAATCTTCTGCCACAACCACTCTGCTAACCCTCAAGCAAGGGGGTTCCACAGTAGGTGAGTATGCTATCTCCTTCTGCACCCTGGCAGCAGAGTTGGTATGGAACAATGAGGCATTGGTGGCGACAATTTGGCCGAATGAATAATACCTCCATATACTGACTTAAACTGACTTAATAATACCATCATACAGTGACTGAATAATATTACAATACACAGACTAAATAATTCCTCCGTACACTGACTGAATAATACCACCATACAGTGACTGAATAGTACCTCCATACAGTGACTGAATAATACCACCATACACTGACTGAATAATACCTCCATACAGTGACTGAATAATACCCCCATACAGTGACTAAATAATACCTCCATACACTGACTGAATAATATCTCCATACAGTGTCTGAATAATACCACCATACACTGACTAAATAATACCTCCATACACTTACTGAATAATACCACCATACACTGACTGAATAATACCACCATACAGTGACTGAATAATACCACTATATAGTGACTGAATAATACCTCCATACACTTACTGAATAATACCTCCATACAGTGACTGAATAATACCACCATACAGTGACTAAATAATACCTCCATACACTTACTGAATAATACCACCATACACTGACTGAATAATACCACCATACAGTGACTGAATAGTACCTCCATACAGTGACTGAATAATATTACCATACACTGACTGAATAATACCTCCATACAGTGACTGAATAATACCCCCATACAGTGACTAAATAATACCTCCATACACTTACTGAATAATACCTCCATACAGTGACTGAATAATACCACCATACAGTGACTAAATAATACCTCCATACACTTACTGAATAATACCACCATACAGTGACTGAATAATACCTTCATACAGTGACTGAATAATACCACCATACAGTGACTGAATAATACCACCATACACTGACTGAATAATATCTCCATACAGTGTCTGAATAATACCACCATACACTGACTGAATAATATCTCCATACAGTGACTGAATAAACCACCATACACTGACTGAATAATATCTCCATACAGTGTCTGAATAATATCACCATACAGGGACTGAATAATACCACCATACAGTGACTGAATAATACCACCATACAATGACTGAATACTACCATCATACACTGACTGAATAATACCTCCATATAGTGACTGAATAATACCACCATACAGTGACTGAATAATACCTCCATACAGTGACTGTGCCCTGCTCTCTGTTTCCTGTATCATGTGCTGTGTTATTGTTTCTGAGTCTGTTTAGTGATTGGAGTCCAGCAACACCCGTTGTCATCCGCCACATCTGGCGCAACCTACTGCACCCGTGGTCATCCGCCAAGTCTGGCACAACCTACTGCACCTGCTGTCTACCGCCAAGTCTGGCGCAACCTGCTGCACCTACTACCATCCGTGCCAGAGCCCCTGCCACCATCTGGACTATTTCATGTAACCTTGTGCTATGAACTTGTATAGACTCTTGCATAGACTGTGACTTGGCCAGCTGCCTCTCCCTCTATAGCGGAGCAGCCTACTTGGTCCACATACCCCGTGATCATGATAGTACGCTCTGGTCATGGAACCCGCTGGCCAGCCCAAGACCGCAGTTCAAAGAATACAGACAGAGATGCATGACCTACAGACACGTCAGGATCAACTCCTTCAGGGTATTAAATTCCATCATGGCCCGTCTCGATCAACTCACTGTTCCACCTCCGGTTGTTCCTCCTGCGACTGTTGCTGTTCCATGATCCATTGCTCTCCCTGTTTGTTCCGGATCCACAGTTTCACTACCTCTTCCTCCTCGCTATGACGGTGATACCAGAGCCTGTAGAGGGTTCATCAACCAATGCACGGTTCATTTTAGGCCAGAAGCTCATCTCTTCCCCTCTGAAGAGGCCAAAGTAGCGTTCATCATCGCCCTAGCCCCGCGAAGAACAGTGCTCCACAGCCGCGGAGCCTATGTGGTGCCGATACGGGATCTTTGCATAGGCCGGTGCCATGACGTCACTGAATTACGCTGGCCTACGCAAGAATCTCGTCACGGTGCCTCAAAGGCTGTAGGCCTAACATAGACTGTAGACTAGGGAATGGGAGAGCAGGGAGCGTATACTTTCTTGCTCAGTATTCAATTGTATCTTCCTCCTGAAGACCCAGATACAATTGAATATGGCAGCCGCCCGGGGACCCAGGGTTAATGTCAGGTGCTAGCGACAACACTAGTATGTAAGGGTCTTCCAGCCGGGACAATCATTTGCCGGAATTGTCTCTATAAATTCGGTACAGTTGGCAACTATGCATAGGATCGAAGGCTGACAATTTCTAGTCTCTCTTTATTGTTGAATTGTAAGACAAATCTGTAGTAAAAAAAGAGAGTGGAATTTAACAGCCGCATCTGGAGTTACCCAAAAGTTGACCGTACATGGCCAAATATCTGACCGAAAGTCCAGCAGAAAGAGAGTGAACCCATTCAATGACTATAACATATACTTAGGACCAAAAAAGGCAAGAAGGTTCCAGTATCAATATCTTGAACAAAATGCGGCTTTTATTGAGGTTCTATAAAATCAAGGACAACACATGTTCTATGTGTTGTCCCTGATTTTATGTAACCTCAATAAAAGCCGCATTTTCTTCAAGATATTGATGCTTGAACCTTCTTGCCTTTTCTGCTACAATTTGGTGCAGTCCTGCACCCTCCGCACATCTACTTGGTTGGTGAGCTGGTTAAAAATGAACTGCTTCTGTTTTGATATACTTAGGACCAGGTACAAAACTAGACTGTGCTGGACCCTACACTAAACTTTTGACTAGGCCCCCATCCCCCAGCAATCACCACCTCCATGTGAAAGTTGGGGTGAGATCACACTTGCCGGCCTTGTTTCAGTAAAATAAAGCACAAGTTCTGCAAAAATTTCCAGTATGACCTGATAATTGATGAGAGCATGCTGGGAAGTAAGTAGTGTTCTTATTGTAATGGCTGGAACTGGAGTTATCTCAGATTCTGGCCATTTAAAGAGGCTCTGTCACCAGATTATAAGTGCCCTATCTCCTACATAATCTGATCGGCGCTGGAATGTAGATAACAGCAGTGGGTTTTATTTTGAAAAACGATCATTTTTGAGCAAGTTATGAGCAATTTTAGATTTCGTTTCTTAAAGGAACAGTGTCATCACAATTTTTTTTTAATATGTTAAAGATGTTAGTGTTTTATTAAAAACATTTGGATTAATTTGTGTGTTTGTGTGTTACTTTTTCTTATATTTACACTTTTTCTTCCCTATGGGGGCTGCCATTTTTTTTTCAATTTCTGTATGTGTCGATTAACGACACATACAGACATGGAATACGGCAGCCACAGTCCCATAGGGACTGCGAACGGGTCCCGTCCCATCCACTTCTGTGTACGCCGTCTGTGTGTGAACGGCGCATGCGCCGCTCCCACACAGTCCAATTTGAAATGTGCGCCGTCCGACACCATTTTCCTGTGGACCGGAAGTCGCGGCCGGACAGTAAGATTACTACTTCCGGTCGCGGCTTCCGGACTTGTGCACTTGGACCAGCGGCAGCAGACGGAGCGGACGGGCCGGAGGGAGCCGCGGCGGCAGGAGCAGGTAAGAGATTTCTATGTATGTTCGTGTTTGTGTGTGTTTACTACTGTATGTAAACCTACTACACTGTGTGTTAGCTCAAAAAATGGCGACACACAGTGTAGGAGGTTAGACCGTTCAAACCCCTCGTTTATCCCGGCACTAGCCAGGATAAAGGAGGGGGGGATTCTCAGAGCTCACTAGAGCGAGTGCTTTTTTCCAAATTTTGCAGCAAAAAGCAATGTGGTTGCTTTACCACATGCAATGCTGCAATTTTGGGAATAGCTCCATCTAGTGACCAGCACTGGGAAATATTATAAATTAGAATCTAATTTATAATATTTCCTGACTCGTGAAAAAAATAAAAAAAATGTGAACAATGTTTAATCACCTACACACTAAATGTTTAATTAAAAAAAAAAAATACATGTTTTGCTGGCAACACATTCCCTTTAATGCCCAACTGGGCGTGTTTTTACTTTTTACCAAGTGGGTGTTGTAAAGAAGTGTATGAGGCCGACCAATCAGTGACCAATCAGTGTCATACACTTCTCATTGTTCCAGCCCAGCTTCTTTCACTGCACAATCTCACTGTGCTGTGGATCATGCTGGGCTGGAACAATGAGAAGTGTATGAGGCTGATTGGTCACTGATTGGTCACTGATTGGTCGGCCTCATACACTCCTCTGAACAACGCCCACTTGGTCAAAAATAAAAACACGCCCAGTTGGGCATTAAGAAACTGAATCTAAAATTGCTCATAACTTGCTCAAAAATGATCGTTTTTCAAAATAAAAACCACTGCTGTTCTCTACATTCCAGCGCCGATCATATTATGTAGGAGACAGGGCCCTTATAATCTGGTGACAGACCCTCTTTAACCACTAAGATGTTGTGGTTAATTGCAACGGCAGCATCTAATTAATTAGAAAAAATAGGGGTTCCCCCTGCGTCATGGCTTCCATGTGCAGTCCGTTGTTACAACGGACCAAATGAATGAAATGGCCATGACTGTTCAGTCAAAAATGGACAGGAGTAGGACCTGTTCTATTTTTGTCAGAACGGCCACACAGTTCCGTTAAAAAGACGGAAGTGTGAATATGAATGTGTCAGTGTGCTGTCTGTTAAAAAAACGGATAGCACATTGAAGAAAATAACTGAATTGGGCCTAAGGCTAGATTCACACGAGCTTGAGGAAACTTGGACGTGATAAACATGACGTTTTTCCCGTCCTAGGTGCCCCCGTGTGGGTTCCGTTTTCACAGATCCCCATAGACTTGAGTCTATGGAGGGATCCGTGAAATCGGAACAAAATGGGACATGTTCTATTTTTCAATGGACCCTTCACACGGTCCATTGAAACAACGGCTGTGTGAACGGCCCCATTGAATTATATAGGTCCGTGTGACAGCCGTGGTCTCAATCACTCGTGTGAATCAGGCCTTAGTCTAAACATTTTTTAAAAATGAGCTGAAAAGTTTTTACTAATATTGAAAAAAAAGTAAAAAATAAATAATTTCTCCCCTAAAGTATTGTTAAAAAAAAAATGAAAAAAATTACAGAATTGTTATGTCCGCATCTATAAATGCTATTTTTTGGTCATATCCCCCAAAAAAATGTCAACACAAAAAAAAAATAGAGGAATTGCTGTTTTTTTCCCATTCCAACGCACAAATAATTGTTTTACAGTTTCCCACTACAGTACGTTAAGAGGTGCCATTGAAAACGACAACTCTGTCCCCAAAGGACGAGCCCTCTTACGGCTATATCGATGAAAGGATAGAAAAGCTTTGGCTCTTGGACTGCAGAGAGGAAAAAATCAAAATGAAAAAAGGCGGTAAAGGGTTAAAAATGAATTCAGACCCCGACCTTTAAATTAAGTCAGATGCCAGACCCCTAAATCAGACCAGACCCGAAAAATATTTCAGACCCCAAGATTAATCAGACCCCTAAATCAATTTAGACAAGAGATCAGACCCCAGACCCTTAAATAAGTCATAGCCCTAAGGCCTCATTTACACAAGCGTAATATACGCGCGTGCGACGCGCGTGCTTTTCACGCGTGTCGTGCGCACCTATATTACTCTATGGGGCAGTGCAGACGATGCGTGAATTTTGCGCAGCGCGAGTGCGTTGCGTAAAACTCACGACATGTTCTATAATCGTGCGTTTTTCGCGCATCACGCACCCATTGAAGTCAATGGGTGCGTGAAAACCACGAAGGTCGCACGGAAGCACTTCCGTGCGAACTGCGTGATTCGCGCAAGAGCTGTCAAACTGAATGTAAACAGAAAAGCACCACGTGCTTTCTGTTTACAAACATCTGAACGGAGTGTCTTAGACATGAGCGAACCGAACTTTACCGGGTTCGGCCGAACTCGTTTTGACCGAACCCGGCAGGAGACAGTCACTGTGCAGGGTGCTGAAAGAGTTAAACTGGTTCAGCACCCTGGACAGTGACTTCCGATGCCAATATACGTGAACGTGTAATAAAAAAAAAAGTTCTGACTTACCGATAACTCCCGGCTTCTTCCTCCAGTCTGACCTCCCGGGATGACAATTCAGTCCAAGTGACAGCTGCAGCCAATCACAAGCCAAGCACAGGCTGCAGCGGTCACATGGACTGCCGCGTCATCCAGGGAGGTGGGGCCAGATGTCAAGAGAGGCGCGTCACCAAGGACGCGTCACCAAGATAATGGCCGGGAAGTTCTCGGTAAGTACGAACCTCTTTTTTTTTAAACAGATTGCTCGCTATGGTGATCGGAATTCACTGTCGAGGGTGCTGAAAGAGTTACTGCCGATCAGTTAACTCTTTCAGCACCATGGACAGTGACTGACGTCGACTAGCCTCATCTCTATGGTACCAATAGAAACTACAGCTCGCCCCGCAAGAAATAAGCCCCCATCTTGCAAAATCGACGGAAAAATGATAAGGTTCTGGCTCTCAGAATGTGGCGACAAAACTCAAATTTTATTTTTAACATTCAGACCTTGTAAAAGTAGTAAAACATAAAAAACAATATAAATTTGGTATCGCTGTAATCATATTGACACGCAGAATAAAGTTAAGATGCCATATTTACCGCACGGTGAACGCCGTAAAAACAAAAGCACCCAAAAGGTTGAGGATCGCATTTTCAAGTCCCCTTTTGGGCCGAAATAACATTTAAAAATGAGCTGATTTTTTTTTTACTAATATATGAAAAAAATAGAATAGAAAAAGTCAAACAGAAACCATTTTCCTATTTTTCTTCTAAAGTAACGTAAACTAAATGAAAAAATACAGAATTGTTGTCTCTGCATTCATGAAAGTCTGAACTATTACGATAAAACTTTATTTTTTATTTTCGCTCAGTGAACGTCGTAAGGGAAAAAAAATGATAGAATTGCGATGTTTTATTAGATCACCTACTTGGAAAATGGCATAAAAAGTAATTAAAAAGTCTTAAGCACCCCCAAAATGGTTCCAATAAACTAGGACCCAGACCAGACCCCTTAATTAATTCAGACCGCAGATAAAATTCCTAAATCAGACCCCAGACCCCTAAAAAGAACACAGAACAACAGCGGCATCTTGGGGGGAACTTATAAACTGCAGAGGCATCTTGGGGGGAACTTATAAACAGCAGCAGCATCTTGGGGGGAACTTATAAACTGCAGCGGCATCTTGGGGGGAACTTATAAACAGCAGCGGCATCTTGGGGGGAACTTATAAACAGCAGCGGCATCTTGTGGGGAACTTATAAACAACAGCGGCATCTTGTGGGGAACTTATAAACAACAGCGGCATCTTGTGGGGAACTTATAAACTGCAGCGGCATCTTGGGGGGAACTTATAAACAACAGCGGCATCTTGTGGGGAACTTATAAACTGCAGCGGCATCTTGTGGGGAACTTATAAACAACAGCGGCATCTTGTGGGGAACTTATAAACAACAGCGGCATCTTGTGGGGAACTTATAAACTGCAGCGGCATCTTGGGGGGAACTTATAAACAACAGCGGCATCTTGGGGGGAACTTATAAACTGCAGCGGCATCTTGGGGGGAACTTATAAACAACAGCGGCATCTTGTGGGGAACTTATAAACTGCAGCGGCATCTTGGGGGGAACTTATAAACAACAGCGGCATCTTGTGGGGACTTATAAACAGCAGCAGCATCTTGGGGGGACTTATAAACAGCAGCGGCATCTTGGGGGGACTTATAAACAGCAGCAGCATCTTGGGGGGGACTTATAAACAACAGCGGCATCTTGTGGGGAACTTATAAACAGCAGCGGCATCTTGTGGGGAACTTATAAACAGCAGCAGCATCTTGGGGGGAACTTATAAACAACAGCGGCATCTTGTGGGGAACTTATAAACAGCAGCGGCATCTTGTGGGGACTTATAAACAGCAGCGGCATCTTGTGGGGACTTATAAACAGCAGCAGCATCTTGGGGGGACTTATAAACAGCAGCAGCATCTTGGGGGGAACTTATAAACTGCAGCGGCATCTTGGGGGGAACTTATAAACTGCGGGGCATCCTGGGCTTCCCCAGACATGTTTATCCCAGACACCGGCAGCTGAATCTTCTGACATCTAGAGGTCCAGCCTGGGGCAGTTTCCTGATTCCCTCCCTTTCTCTCCTGGTGTCTGATTACATCACTCCTCTCCCGGCGTCTGATGACATCACTCCTCTCCCGGCGTCTGATGACATCACTCCTCTCCCGGCGTCTGATGACATCACTCCTCTCCCGGCGTCTGATGACATCACTCCTCTACATAATACATAATCTCTACATCCTTTTATTACACAATTGTGAAGCTGTATGTGTGTTATACGGGCGGCTGAGCTGTGATTGGCCGGACTCCTCTCTGTTGTCTGTCATCGCTATATACTCTGGTCCTGGATATGGTCGCAGTCAGGATTTTAACCGATATTTGCTGCCTTCTGAAGAAAAAAATCAGGTAGAAATTATTTCTATTTTCTCCAGACATCTAACATCCCGTCCTGAGAACAATTTAGTCCAAAGCATAAAACATTCCCTGCGTTGGCCGGGAATCGAACCCGGGTCAACTGCTTGGAAGGCAGCTATGCTCACCACTATACCACCAACGCCCGGACATGGACATCTCAGCAGCTTCTCTTCACAGGTGGCAGAACAACTAGAAAAAAGTCTCAGGCCAAGAAGGAATTGTGGTAGTCACTTGTTGCTCTGACCTCCCAGATTTACCTCAACAAATTCTGAATCAGGAGTAGCAGAAAACATGAATTGCTCCATAATTGTGATACAAAAGTGGCATAATGGCATTAAGAAATATCCCCCAATAAGTCTGTTTGGTCAGTGGGAGCAATCCCAGTCACAGGTGGTCTATGGATATAACGCTGGTCTGTTTGGACAAATTCGTTTCTTTGGTAGTCCAGATGCTCGTGTTTGGCTGAGGGACGTTCTTGTTTCTTATGAAGCAGTAAATGATTGCATTTTTATTTAGAAAAAAAGATACAAAGGAATAAAAAAAAAGCAAAAACAAAAACATATCTGCTGATATAGATACAATATACATCACATAATCAGAGACATGGGTGAAAAAGCAATAACACAACATCTCCTGTAATGAAGAACTCCAGAAACAATTCCGTTCATACAATAATCAAACAATAAAGAAAATACAAAAGATAAAATGAGGGTTAAAGAGGGCGAGGGGAGGGAAGGTACAGAAAAGAAAAAGGGGAAGAGATGGGGAGAAAGGAGGGGAGGGGGTAAGTACAACTCAGAGGAGAGGAGAGGCATATCGCTCACCCCTTGTCCTAGACTGCTGCTGTCCCTCTAACTCCAACCCATGTCACTTAAAAAGGGAGCTGTCCTACGACCGCTAGGGCCGTGTATATTAATGAAGATGGAGGAGATTATGGGGGGGGACTTTAGGTCAGCAAAATATTTAAGCCTCGGGACCATAGTGGCTTCTGTACATACTTGTCATGCGTTCTATTTGTCCAACTGACCAGTTCCTCAAACCTACTAATCTGATTAACCTTAGATCCAGTGCTGTAAGGTGGGGGTGACGTTTGCATCCAGTTTAGTGGAATTAAAGTTTTAGCAGCAGCAATCAGATGTGTGATCATATTGGATTTAGCCGGGGTATAAACTTTATGTCACGGTCTGTGGGTATGTGGACCCACTAGGCCGCACCGCCGTAGCGGGAAGGCAGCTGGCCAAGCAACAGAACACCCAATCAATACAAAGTCCCGCTCTAGGGTACCTGAATAGTACAGACAGTAACGCAGGCTTTAGCATGGATGGAGGTGGGTGCAGCAGGTTGCGCCAGACGTGGCGGATAACACTGGATGTCGTACATGACACTGGACGAGGCAGATGACAGCAGGTGCAGTAGGACTCGACTCCAACACTAACAGGCTCAGAAACAAGGACACAGCACGGGATACAGGATAGAGGGAGCAGGGCACAGGAAACACTGGGAACAGGATAACACTAAGGGACCATTTGCAAGACTGACATGGGAATACTAACAACGCTCAGGCAATGGGCAAAGGGGAGGGGTCCTTCTTATAGTCAGGTGGAATCATGGGCTAATTGATAATGATGATTCCCATGTGCGTGCGCACCCTACGGGACACAACGGACCGGAGCGGAAGTGAGCGCTGGCGTCTCCTGGGAAACCGCTGACTGCGGCCGCCAGGGGGAGAGTAATCCCAACGCTCTGCGGCCATGGGCGCTACACTTTACTTTGCCTAGTCAAGACAAGCATCTCGATGGCCAATTCTAAATCTGGGTTGGATCATTTACATGACTTGCTGCCAGAAGGGGGTAATAAGGCCACCATATCCGTACCTGTGTCTCCCTTACATCTCCTACACAAAGTGGATCCAAGAGATATTGCAGGCATGTAGAAAATCAGGGGTCCTGTACCACCTAGTCAGCAATTTATAATGGTTTTCTTGAAGGTGGACACAGGTAGAGAAACCATGAGCGTGAGTCAATATGAATTGAGTTGTAAAGTCAGACAGTGTGAAATTCAGTTATTTTTCCCATGCTAATAAGTAGGTTGGCTTGGAGGTCGGAGGGACAGCAAGGAAGTTGTAATGCAAATTCGAAATCTTTCTAGGAACCCTGGATTTGGATGTGAGTGGTCTACTTAGATTGTGTGAACCTAGAAGATGGGAACACATTTGATTGAAATGTTGATAATGTAGAAAAGTAGGGTATAAGGAGGGAACCCATTTTCTTAAGGACTGTTCTTCTGGGACTGAGTGAGAAACTAGCAAATCTCATATGGTCATATCATTAAATGTGCGCCACAGGGCAGAGATTGAGGATCCAGAACTATTAGTTGACTCAGGCAAGACACTACGTGGTAAATTGGAGAAGGGCAGGGCGCTAGAGTAGCCTGTAATGCTCTCCAGGCCTCATAAGCTCCCTTCAAAAGGGGGTCAAAGTTGGATGCTCTAAAAATCTAAGGGACTGGGTACCAGATATCATGCTCGGTAGGATGGACCATGTGTAGTCTGTGCTAATGAAGCCATCACACGCTTTTTACTAGTTAATTTGTGCCATGTGATGAGCTGGACAGCTTTATAATACGCTTGAACGTCAGGTAGACCCAGAGCACCACAGGTCTTTTTCTGGATAACTAGTTTGTGTGCCAGTCTGGGTCTTCTCTAAGTCCATAAGAATCTAGAGAGAACACTGCACATAGATTTAAAAAAGGAGGATGGGAGGTGAATAGGGGGCATTTGCAGAACAATAAGTATCTTGGGGATGATATAAGATTTAAGGAGGTTCCTCCGCCCCAATCCAGAAGATCAAGGGAAGAACATAGGACTTCAAAACTCTGTAGATTTCCGCAAGAAGAGGTATATAGTTGAGGCGGTAAATGTCTCAATTTTGCAGGGATGCTCATACCTACAGTAAGTATGGAACTGCTTCCTGAGACCTCAGATATTGTGAAGTCCGTTTTAACTTTCTAGTCACTGCTGATGGCAAAGTGATATTTAGTACCTCCGATTTGGTTAGGTTAACCTTAAAGTTCTACCAAAATGTGCCAGGTGGTTTGTTAGGCATGGGAGGCCTGTCTCAGTATTGGCAACAAAAAATAGAAGATCATCCGCAAAGGCCGAAGTCTTAAGCAGGATATAATGCAGCTGTATTCCCCTGATCTCCTGGTCTTGTCTGACAGCCTGCAATAGGGTCTCTATGACTAGAATAAAAAGGGTGGGTGACAGAGAGTAACCCGTACGTGTGCCATTAGAGATTTCGAAAACTGGGGACAAAGGGCCATTAACTTAAAGTCTGGCGTGTGGTATACAGAGGGAGGATGACTTGTATGAAGGCTGATGGGAAATTAAATCTCCAGAGGGCCACTGTGATAAAAGACCAGTCGACCCTGTCGAAAGCCTTCTCTGCATCGACACCAAATAGAAGTAGCGGGATGTAGAAGGAATGCGCTAGGTGGATAGCATAGACGCGCTTAGCCGAGTTATCCATGCTCTCTATAACCTCGACATAGAAAGCACCAATTTACTGATTCTGTATCTGCTAATTGTATAAACTACTACATTATCAGGCGCGGGTCTTGCCCCTTTTTTGTATTTCTCTATATATTAAGACAAATTCCAGACCAGACCGGATTGTCAAGACCTGCTGCCAACCCGGGAATTCTATTACTGAAAAGAAAAACAATCCTTACCCTGATGTGCCTGCCTGTATACCCTGATGTACCTGCCTATTTACCCTGATGTACCTGCCTGTTTACCCTGACGTACCTGCCTGTTTACCCTGATGTACCTGCCTGTTTACCCTGATGTACCTGCCTGTTTACCCTGACGTACCTGCCTGTTTACCCTGATGTACCTGCCTGTTTACCCTGATGTACCTGCCTGTTTACCCTGACGTACCTGCCTGTATACCCTGATGTACCTGCCTGTATACCCTGATGTACCTGCCTGTTTACCCTGACGTACCTGCCTGTATACCCTGATGTACCTGCCTGTATACCCTGATGTACCTGCCTGTTTACCCTGACGTACCTGCCTGTATAACCTGATGTACCTGCCTGTATACCCTGACGTACCTGCCTGTTTACCCTGATGTACCTGCCTGTTTACCCTGATGTACCTGCCTGTTTACCCTGACGTACCTGCCTGTATACCCTGATGTACCTGCCTGTATACCCTGATGTACCTGCCTGTTTACCCTGATGTACCTGCCTGTATACCCTGATGTACCTGCTTGTTTACCCTGACGTACCTGCCTATTTACCCTGATGTACCTGCCTGTATACCCTGATGTACCTGCTTGTTTACCCTGATGTACCTGCCTGTTTACCCTGATGTACCTGCCTGTTTATCCTGACATACCTGCTTGTTTAACCTGACGTACCTGCCTATTTATCCTGATGTACCTGCCTATTTACCCTAATGTACCTGCCTGTATACCCTGATGTACCTGCTTGTTTACCCTGACGTACCTGCCTATTTACCCTGATGTACCTGCTCGAAACGCGTAGGCTTCCTTTCATTTGCCATTTCAACCACCTTGCAATTTTTCCTGTGTTCACTTTTTATTGTTCATGTTCAATAAAGCGGAAACCGAGTTTCCCCACATCACTATCCATCGCTGGATCCTATCTTTCTTTCTCTCGTGTTGTCTGCCGTTTGCCGTCGCGGAGATCCGGGTGAGATCTGGACACAGGAACGTGGAGCTGGTGAGCTGGAAGTTTCCTCCCATCCCCTCATTCCCTTCAACAAATCTCTGTACCTGCATGTTTACCCTGATGTACCTGCCTGTTTACCCTGATGTACCTGCCTGTTTACCCTGATGTACCTGCTTGTTTACCCTGACGTACCTGCCTTTTTTCTCTGATGTACCTGCATGTTTACCCTGATGTACCTCTAAGTTTACCCTGACTTATTTGCCTATTTATCCTGATGTACCTGCATTTTTACCCTGATGTACTTGCTTGTTTACCCTGATGTACCTGCCTGTTTACCCTGACTTACTTGCCTATTTATCCTGATGTACCTGCATGTTTACCCTGATGTACCTGCTTGTTTACCCTGATGTACCTGCCTGTTTACCCTGATGTACCTGCCTGTTTATTCTGACGTACCTGCCTGTTTACCCTGATGTACCTGCATGTTTACCCTGATGTACCTGCTTGTTTACCCTGACGTACCTGCCTGTTTACCCTGATGTACCTGCTTGTTTACCCTGATGTACCTGCCTGTTTACCCTGATGTACTTGCCTTTTTACAATGACGTACCTGCCTGTTTACCCTGATGTACCTGCCTTTTTACCCTGACGTACCTGCTTGTTTACCCTGATGTACTTGCCTTTTTTACAATGACGTACCTGCCTGTTTACCCTGACGTACCTGCCTGTTTACCCTGACGTACCTGCCTGTTTACCCTGATGTACCTGCCTGTTTACCCTGATGTACCTGCTTGTTTACCCTGATCTACCTGCATGTTTACCCTGATGTACCTGCTTGTTTACCCTGATGTACCTGCATGTTTACCCTGATGTATCTACGTCAGATCCATATAAAAATGAAAAATAAAATAACAACCTTCCCATACCGGGAGTCGAAGTGGGGCCATCTGGGTGAAAATCAGGCATCCTAAATGATAGCCCACATGGGAGCAGTGTGCCCACCATTATGCACATGCCTGTTTACCATTACGTACCTGCTTGTTTAAAATGATGTACCAGCCTGTTTACCCTGAGGTACCTGCATGTCTACCCTGATGCACCAGCCTGTTTACCCTGATGTACCTGCTTGTTTACCCTGATGTACCTGCTTGTTTACCCTGATGTTCCTGCTTGTTTACCCTGATGTACCTGCCTGTTTACTCTGACGTTCCTGCATGTTTACCCTGATGTACCTGCAGGTTTACCCTGATGTACATTCAAGTTCACCCTGATGTACCTGCTTGTTTACCCTGATGTACCTCCCTGTTTACCCAGATGTAGCTGCATGTTTACCCCGATGTACCTGCTAGTTTACCCTGATGTACCGGCATGTTTACCCGGAGGTACCTGCATGTTTACCCTGATGTAGTTAAAGAGGCTCTGTCACCGCATTATAAGTGGCCTATATTGTACATGATGTGATCAGCGCTGTAATGTAGATCACAGCAGTGTTTTTTTATTTAGAAAAACAATCATTTTTGACGGAGTTATAACCTATTTTAAATTTATGCTAATGACTTTTTTAATGGACAACTGGGCGTGTTTTACTTTTTGACCGAGTGGACGTTGTACAGAGGAGTGTATGACGCTGACCAATCAGTGACCAATCAGCATCATACACTTCTCTCCATTCATTTACACAGCACATAGTGATCCTGCTAGATCACTGTAATGTCGGGGTAGGGAGACAGAGAGGTGAGCCCTAATCTACCCGCCACTCAGTCCCTGCCTACTACGCTCAATAAGCGCACGACAGACAAACAGACGAGGGTACACAGAAGCTAAGGGGAATGGGGCAGTTGCCTACGGCAACACCGTGAGCAACAAGAGTAGTGAACAAGCCGAGTTAAACCAGGAGTGTACGAGGTACCAAACGCAGAGCAGGAGAGTAGTCAGTAAAGCCAGGGTCAATTTGAAGCAGAGGTCAATAGTACTAGCAGGAGCAGCAGAGCCAGGAAACCAGACAGAATCACAGGCAAAGGAAAAGCAGGAAATGAAGGTATAAATAGACCAAGGGCGGGAGCTAGAACCGTCTGGCCAGGATGTGATAGGTTCTCCCACTCCTCAGCCTACCAGCCTGAGTGGTAGCAGATCGAGTCACTCTATCAGACCTAGGAGCAGGTGCAGACTGATTAATCATGGGCGTCGACACAGCAGCTGTGTCTGGTAAATCCTTTACAGTACCCCCCCCCTTCTATGAGGGGCCACCGGACCCTTCCCAGGTGGACCTGGCTTATTGGGGAACCGAAGATGGAACCTCCTGAGCAATACCCCAGCGTGAACATCCCGGGCGGGTACCCAAGTCCTCTCCTCAGGCCCGTATCCTCTCCAATGGATCAGGTACTGGAGGGAGCCTTGGACCATCCTGCTATCCACAATCTTGGCCACCTCGAATTCTACCCCTTCAGGGGTGAGAACAGGGACCGGAGGTTTCCTCGAGGTAGCCAAGGACGGGGAGCAGCGTTTCAGGAGGGAGGCATGAAAAACGTCGTGTATTTGAAAAGATGGGGGTAACTCCAGCCGGAAGGAGACAGGGTTAAGGACCTCAATGACCTTGTACGGCCCTATATATCGGGGAGCAAATTTTTTGGACGGAACTTTAAGACGCAAATTTTTTGAAGATAGCCACACCAGATCCCCGACCACAAACAAGGGATTAGCAGAACGTCTTCTATCTGCATGAGTCTTTTGTATGCTCTGGGACGCCTCTAGGTTCTTCTGAACCTGGGCCCAGACTATGCACAGTTCCCGATGAACTACATCTACCTCGGGATTGTTGGAACCACCAGGTGAAACGGAGGAGAACCGTGGATTAAACCCAAAATTAGAGAAAAAGGGGGAGACCCCTGACGAGTTACTGATCCGGTTATTAAGGGAAAATTCGGCGAGGGGAATGAAGGAGACCTAAATATTGGGTAGGGGAGAAGAGAGGAAGGGGGCAAGACTGTTATTATGTTTGTATTTCGGTCACCTTCAAATATTAGTATTGATACCGACAATATGGTAGGGATAGAAATTCCAATGAAATGTCCCCTTTAAATTGCTCTGGAAAAATACCTTAAATAGCATTTATTTCCTTAAAATTTATTATTTTATAATTTTTATTTATTTTTATTCTACTCATATTATTTCTACATGAGTAATTTTTACAAGTTTTGTATTCTTGATTCCCAGTGATTGTAGACACCCTTCTGTGTGACAGGTTGTGTCTGTATCACCAGGACTAAAGAGGGAGTACTCAATAGGATATAAATAGTGTGTTTTTGTATTTGTAATTTAGTTTTTTTATTTATTTCTTTTTATTATTGACAAAGCTCACATCAGGTTGCCTGGCTTAACCTTCCTGAATGGGTCATATAAATATGACGACGAACTTATACCCTGTGGTTGTAAACTCACATCCAGGGACTGAGATCGTTACTCGGGCCTGGAAGCAGATGAGACGCTATAGCAATATCTCACAACCACGCTGTACAATGCCCAGGTTATTTCCCGGACAGTGAACCGGACTACAGCACAAACCTGTTGTGACTGAGTGTCAGCAGTGAATTCTCACTGCGAAACTGTGCCGAAATAGTTCTCCCAGCAACGGGAGCGAAGCCACAAGTGCGTCCTGGGTCATTGGCAACCAGCGGCTCGGTGTGGAGACTGGATGACTATGAGGTCATCAGCACTTGCCGCTCACGCGACGCGATGTCCACACCGTTCCTGACTCACGTTCGCTACAGCCAAGGCAATCTACAGGTAAGTAAAAATTCTACACTATTGCTCTCACTCACATTGCTTTCCCTATTTCTGGAGTCGGTATAGTCCCGACGTACGTTTCGCTGATGTAAAATCAGCTTCTTCTGGGGGCTATGAAGGAGACCCAATCATATTGACAGTCAGAGATAAAACACCTTAAATATTGTTCTAGAGACTGATTAGTCCTCTCAGTTTGGCCATTAGTTTCAGGATGGAAGGCTGAGGAAAAGGACAGATCTCCAACTTTTTACAGAAAGCCCTCCAAAACAATGAAACAAATTGTACCCCTCTGCCAGAAACAATATTGACAGGAACCTCATGGAGACGCAGGATGTGTTTGACTTGCCTTGAGATGGGGCAGATCGGTGATAAAATCCATGGAGATATGGGTCCAAGGTCTCTGGGGAATGGGCAAAGAACATAGTAAGCCCGCTGTCGGGACCTGAAAGTCTTGGACCTAGCACAAATTTCACAAGCGGCGATGTAGGCCTTAACGTCTTTAGGCAACTCAGGCCACCAATACTCTCTAGCAATGAGGTGCTTGGTACCCAGTATGCCTGGGTGGCCAGATAGTGCGGAGTCATGATTTTCCTTGAGTACCCTTAGTCAGAATTGCAGGGGAACAAACAACTTGTTCTCAGGAAGGTTCCCGGGAGCTGAAGCTTGATCAGCCGCAATTTCGGAGACTAAGTCAGAATCAACAGAGGATATGATTATACCTGGGGGCAAAACACAAGCAGGATCTTCCTCCAAAGGAGGGCTGGCCATGAAGCTACACGACAGTGCATCAGCTTTAATATTTTTAGACCCAGCCCTATAGGTGACCACAAAGTTGAATCTAGTGAAAAACAAAGCCCATCGAGCTTGTCTCTGGTTTGGCCTCCGGGCAGATTCTAGGAAAACCAGATTCTTGTGGTCGATAAGGACAGTTACCTGGTGCCTAGCCCCCTCCAGGAAGTGGCGCCACTCTTCAAATGCCCATTTATTGCCTAAGAGTTCGCGGTTGCCCACGTCATAGTTACTCTCAGTGGGCGAGAACTTCCTGGAGAAGTAGGCACAGGGACAGAGATGGGTGAGGGACCTAGTACCCTGGGACAAGACAGCACCCACTCCCACCTCGGAGGCATCAACCTCCACGATGAATGGCTCGATTTGGTTAGGCTGAATCAGCACTGGGGCAGAGATAAAGCACTTCTTAAGGATTTCAAAAGCCTGGACCGCCTCTGGAGGCCTGTGGAGGAGATCAGCACCTTTGCGAGTAAGATCCGTAAGAGCCTTAGCGATGACCGAGAAGTTAGCAATAAATCTCCTGTAATAATTAGCAAACCACAGGTAGCACTGTAAAGCCTTCAGGGAGGCAGGTTGGACCCATTCAGCCACAGCCTGAACCTTGGCAGGGTCAATGCGGAATTCATTATGAGTGAGGATTTGACCCAAAAATGGTATCTCCTGCACCCCAAACACACATTTTTCGGATTTAGGAAAAAGTTTGTTTTCCCGGAGGGCCTGCAGCACTTCCTGACATGCTCAATGTGGGAGGACCAGTCCTTGGAAAACACAAGTATATCATCAAGGTACTCTACAAGAAATACCCCCAGGTAGTCTCTTAAAACCTCATTTATGAAATTCTGGAAGACTGCGGGAGCATTACACAACCCAAAGGGCATGACGAGTTATTCGAAATAATTTTCGGGCGCGTTAAACGCAGTCTTCCACCCATCCCCTTCTCTGATTCGGATAAGGTTATAAGCCCCCCGAAGATCAAACTTAGAGAACCATTGGGCCCCCTGAACCTGATTGAAGAGATCAGGAATCAAAGGAAGGGGATACTAGTGACCTTATTCAAGTTTCGGTAATCGATGCACGGCCTAAGACCACCAGCCTTCTTCCTTACGAAGAAGAAGCCAGCACCTACCGGAGAAGTAGAGGGGCGAATGTAACCCTTGGCCAGGCTTTCCTGGATATATTCTCTCATGGCCTCACGTTCGGGACAAGAGAGATTAAAAATCCTACCCTTAGGGAGCTTAGCTCCTGGTACCAAATCGATTGCACAATCGTATTCTCTATGAGGAGGTAACACTTCGGAGGCCTTTTTAGAAAAAACATCAGCGAAGTCCTGAATAAACTCAGGTAGCGTGTTCACCTCCTCAGGGAGAGAAATAAAATTAACAGAAAAACATGACGTCAAGCATTCATTACCCCATTTGGTAAGATACCCAGTATTCCAGTTAAACGTGGGATTATGCATCTGCAACCAGGGAAGGCCTAAAACCAAATCAGACGATAATCCCTGCATCAAGAGTACAGAGCACTGCTCCAAATGCATGGAGCCAACAAGGAGATCAAAAACAGGGGTATGCTGTGTAAAATAACCATTAGCAAGTGGAGTGGAGTCGATACCCACTACCGGGACAGGTTTAGGCAAAACAATCAATGGCATAGCTAGAGACATAGCAAATTCCACAGACATAATATTAGCAGAAAACCCTGAATCCACGAAGGCACTGCCGGTGGCAGACCTACCCTCAAAAGAGACCTGAAAGGGAAGCAAGATCTAATTAGGTTTCATATTTACGGGAAATACCTGTGCGCCCAAGCGACCTCCCCGATGGTCACTTAGGCGTGGATGTTTTCCGGCTGGAGTATTCTTACGCCTAGGACACTCGTTCACTTGATGCTTGTCATCCCCACAGTAGAAGCAGAGACCATTCTTCCTGCGAAGCTCTCTACGTTGTTGGGGAGACACGGAGGCCCCGAGTTGCATTGATTCATCAGAGTTTTTCGTGGAAGAACGAAGCAACGGAACCACGGGAGCCATCATTTGGGAGCCAGAGGAGAAGGCACAAAAATGTTCAAGTCCAGATGTACCGCTAAAGTCATAACCTGATCTAGAGAGTCAGAAGAGGGATAGCTAACTAACAGGTCTTTCAGGGCATTCGACAGACCCAATCTAAACTGGCACCTCAAAGCAGGGTCATTCCACCGAGAAGCTACACACCACTTCCTAAAGTCAGAACAGTACTCCTCAACAGGTCTCTTACCCTGACATAAGGTCACCAGCTGACTCTCGGCAAAGGCAGTCTTGTCAGTCTCGTTATAGATGAGCCCGAGAGCAGAAAAAAAAGGTAAACAGGAAAGTTCAGGGGCGTCAGGAGCCAAGGAGAAGGCCCATTCTTGGGGGACGTCCTGGAGCCGGGACATAATTATACCCACTCGCTGGCTCTCAGAACCTGAGGAGTGGGGCCTTAGACGGAAATAGAGCCGACAACTCTCCTGAAAGGAGAAAAAGCTCTTCCGGTCCCCTGAGAACCGGCTAGGCAACTTGAGGTGGGGTTCAAGAGGTGAGGTGGAGGGCACTACCTGGGTAGCATCACGCTGGTTGCACCTCTGAGCCAGGGCTTGGACCTGTAGGGAGAGACCCTGCATTTGCTGAGCCAGGGCCTCAAGGGGGTCCATAGTAGTGTAGGAACCAGGGTAGAAAAGGTATATGGGCCTGTGATTATGTAATGTCAGGGTAGGGAGACAGACAGGTGAGCCCTAACCTACCCGCCACTCAGTCCCTGCCTACTTGCACGGCCCATCCTAGGCGACGGCGTACAACTGGGCGATGGTCCCTACGCTCAATAAGTGCACGACAGACAAACAGACGAGGGTACACAGAAGCTAAGGGAAATGGGGCAGTTGCCCACAGCAACACCGTGAGCAACAAGAGTAGTGAACGAGCCGAGTCAAACCAGGAGTGTACGAGGTACCAAACGCAGAGCAGTAGAGTAGTAAGTAAAGCCAGGGTCAAATAGAAGCAGAGGTCAATAGTACTAGCAGGAGCAGCAGAGCCAGGAAACCAGACAGAATCACAGACAGAGGAAGAGCAGGAAATGAAGGTATAAATAGTCAGAGGGCGAGAGCTAGCTCCGTCTGGCCAGGCTGTGATAGGTTCTCCCACTCCTCAGCCTCCCAGCCTGACTGGTAGAAGATCGAGTCACTCTATCAGACCTAGGAGCAGATGCAGACTGATTAACCACGGGCGTCGACACAGAAGCTGTGTCTAGTAAATCCTTTACAATCACTATCTGCAGCCACATACACACAAACTAACGCTACTAAAGTGTCCTGACAATGAATATACATTACCTCCAGCCAGGACGGGATGTGTATTCAGAATCCTGATACTTCTGTTGCGTTTGTGGTTGATTTACAGCAGAGAAGGCGTAGTCTCGCTGTAAATGACAGCCCAGCGTAATGTCGTGAAACTACGCCTACTGTGCTGTAAATCAACCACAAACGCTACAGAAGTATCAGGATTCTGAATACACATCCCGTCCTGGCTGGAGCTAATGTATATTCACTGTCAGGACACTTGAGTAGCGTTAGTTTGTGTGTGTGTGTGTGTGTGTGTGTGTGTGTGTGTATGTGGCTGCACATAGTGATCTAGTAAGATCACTATGTGCTGTGTAAATGCATGGGGAGAAGTGTATGACGCTGATTGGACACTGATTGGTCACTGATTGGTCAGCATCATACACTTCTCTCCACAACGCCCACTTGGTCATATAGTAAAACACGCCCAGTTGTCCATTAAGAAACTCATTAGCATAAAGCTAATATAGGTCATAACTCTGTCAAAAATGATAGTTTTTCTAAATAAAAAAACACTGCTGTGATCTACATTACAGCGCCGATCACATCATGTACAAGATAGGTCACTTATAATGTGGTGACAGCCTTTTTAAAAGTCTTAAGGGGTTAAGGAATCTACATCCATCTGCCCATGTTTTGGTAATGTCGTTAAATCCATATAAAAATGAAAAATAATATCACAACCTTCCCATACCGGGAGTCGAACCCGGGCCGCCTGGGTGAAAACCAGGAATCCTAACCGCTAGACCATATGGGAGATGTGGGCACGGATTCTCCATCAACCAACATGGGCAACATTCAAAATAATAGAGTGGGAATATACAACTCATTTACTGGAATATCAGTGGTATGGAAAGCTGCCTGATGTACATGGGATCTGATTATCAGCAGGATGATGTTGCAGTCCTCTGATGTCTATCCTGACAAAGACCATAGAATGAACCCCTTTGGTGCTGGAGGTTGCTGCACTTTATTGTCAATGATGATAATGAGGGGCACGCCTGTGCGTCGAAGGGACGTCTATTGTTTTAGAAGGGACATGGAAACAGCCCCTGTGGTGTCAACAAACATTTCTGTACTACCAATGAAGGTCATACCTGAGCTTGGAATGGACAACTATAGGGTCATAAACCGACCCACTCCCAGGATATCAACAGACATTAGGGACAAAGACCCTGGGGAATAAAGACTGCCTATAAGACCTGTTCTAAGTACAAGAGCGCCCCCCACAGCCAGATAAAGACTGCTGCGATGAAGATATCCATGGGATGCAACCAGAAGCTGATTGGAAAGAAGTCATCAAGAAGGCTGGAAGACACCGGAGTAAAGGGTGGAGCTGTGGATGTACGCGGGTGTGACGCGGATTGCATTCTGATATATACACAAGGCCAAATTGCATTGGAGATAGATAGATAGATAGATAGATAGATAGATAGATAGATAGATAGATAGATAGATAGATAGATAGATAGATAGATAGATAGATAGATAGATAGATAGATAGATAGATAGATAGATAGATAGATAGATAAAATAGGCAGCACTCCGTAGTTCAAGTGAAAAATTCAGTGGTACTTTATTACCCTCAGTGCCTTTCTCAAGCCACCTCTGGGACCCGCAGCAGCTATCTCTAGAGGGGCCCCCTAAACTCTGTTGTAGCTTTTTGTGCTCACGCTGACTCCCGGCCATTTGACCTACACATATAACATGTTCATTCCATGTCTAAGACACCGGCGGCTGAATCTTGTGACATCTAGAGGTCCAGCCTGGGGCAGTTTCCTGATTCCCCCCCTTCCTCTCCTGGTGTCTGATGATATCACTCCTCTACATAATACATAATCTCCACATCCATGGGGCTCTTTTATTACACAATTGTGAAGGTGTGTGTTATATGGGCGGCTGAGCTGTGATTGGCCGGACTCCTCTCAGTTGTCTGTCATCGCTATATACTCGGGTCCTGGACATGGTCGGGGGTCAGGAAAATAACCCGGATCTGCTGCCTGCTGAAGAAAAAGTCCGGTAGAAACTGTTCTTTCTGTTTTCACCAGAGATCTAACATCCCGTCTAGAGAATAATTTTATGAAAATCATAAAAAAAACTCCTGCGTTGGCCGGGAATCGAACCCGGGTCAACTGCTTGGAAGGCAGCTATGCTCACCACTATACCACCAACGCCCAGATGTGGAGGTCTCAGCAGCTTCTCTTCACAGGGTTTAGTGAGTCTAGAAGGAAAGTCTCAGGGATGGAAGGAATTGTGGATGTCGGTGTTGACTTGAGCTCTCAGATTTACCTCAACAACTTCTGGATCAGGAGGAGCAGAGGATATTCTTATATACAGTCAGTACCTGTGCCGATGATATATATAACTAGTCCTGCACAACCATAGCAGTATCTGCGGTATAACACAACTGTATACGGCCTTTCCCACTTCTAATGCAGCGTCCAGTGTCTGATGATCACAGTCATAGGGGAGGGGGGGGGGGGGAATCATCAGTTCCCTGTGGATAGATTTCCTATTATAGAGGTGTAAAGATTTTCGCCCTCCATTGTCTTATACGGGAGAAATACGGCTCCCATAACAGGATATGTCCATCGGCCAAACATCAACGAAGAAAGTTCTTACAGATTCTCCCATCTCTACTCCACAGAACTCCATCAATAATAAACTAAGGGCAGATACCTCCAGGGAATAGATGACGTCACCTACTAATATGATTTATTTAACCCCTTAAAGGTGAGGCAAATTTTATACTTAAAGGCCATGAACACCTTTCAAAGTAAGTTTTAATTTTTTTATAAAATGAATGTGTTTTGTGTTTTCAAGCAACTTTCAAATTGACTTTTATTATTTTGTTTTTACTTTTTATAACACAGCTGCAATATATCCTGTATACATAGAAGCTGTGTCGTTCGCTCTCAGCACATTCTGTCAGTTCAGCTAAGCTGACAGCTCGGCTGAGAGCGGATCCTGAGACACAAGAGCCGCCTAATATCAATCACTGACGAAATCGGCTGAGAGAGAACGATACAGCTTCTATGTATGCGGGATACACAGGATTCGTGGTCTATGTGTCACAGCTGTGGGGAATGTGGACCCACTGGGCCACTCCACCATAATGGAGTAGCAGCTGGTCAAACAAATGTCAATAACAGCCACTAGGATGAGAGTATCTGGATAGCTGGCTTGTGCTGGATAATGGGACTTGTCCCAGATATGGGACATGGATACAGGAGTCGTCACGGACACTGGACTTGACACGGACACGGATACTGAAGTCGCCACGGACACTGGACTCAGGAAGACACTATGGAACCTTTGCAGACTAACACAAGGGTAGACACAACATTGCTCAGGCAATGAGGAAGTGGGCAGAGTTGTTTTTAAATTCCAGGTTGCGCTGCGATTGGTTGGGAACAATATTCCTGGTGCGCGCACTGGCCCTTTAAGGATGGGGACGAGCGAGCGCACGCACCCTACGGGCACAGAGCGGTGGAGAGAGCAGAGTGCGCTAGCATCCCAGAGCAGGGAGATGCCAGCGCAGAGGACAAGGAGGCCGGCGGCCGCTGGGGAGCGTGAGACCCGCGGGCGCCAGCTCTACATTATGTATACAGGATACAAAGCAGCTGTATCGTAAAAAGTAAATTATAAAATTATAATAAAAGTCAATTTGAAAGTTGCTTGAAAACACATTCATTTATTAATAATAATAATAATAATAATAATAATAATAAATGCTTCCAAAGGTGTACATAGCCTGACCCTTTCACTGCCTAGGATATATGTATTACAAAATGACTTTAGACGCTTGCTGCAGCAATATAAAGGCCAGAGCTTATCATTACATCGTATCATATTAAAGCCCAAAATCTTAGCTTTCAAATGCTACACGAATCAAAGCCGTAGGTGCAATATTCAGGGAGCAGCACTCATTTGAAGTCGGGCGCTGGATGAAAAGTTTTACTTCTTGGTTCTGTGTCTGTGTAGGGGAGGAGTGGGAGGGGGAGCTGTAAGAAGGAGCAGGAAGGAAGATCACAGCCTGTTACTCCTATGTCTCCCCTTGTACAGCCTCCAGTAACCACAGGCCACTTTGCTAGTCAATAGGCTTTCCCTAGCCGGGGCTTCACAGAGGCAGGACATAGGTTACACGGCGGTGTTCAGAGATTTCTGCAATTCCAACCATGTCTATTTACGCAAAACGGACAATTCCAGGCGTCCTCCCACTGGTGACCACATGGGCACTGCTGCTGTACCTGCATGTTTACCCTGCATCTACCCCCATACGTCCATGTTTTGGTAATGCCCTCAAATCTATATATATATAAAAAAAAAAAGGTTAAAACATGACCTTCCCATACAGGGACTCAAACCGGGCCATCTGGATGAAAAAAAAAATCCTAACCGCTAGACCATATGGGAAGTATTAGGTAACGATCAATAGGAGAGGGGAAGTGATTTAGGGTTCCTTACCAAGGAAGAAGAGAAGCCATCTGCATCAGAATCGTCCCAAGAGAAAATGACCGTGGATGCGGAGATCGTCGCTGGAGCGGACCAGGGATCGACTGCCGGGAAGAGGCCGAAGCGGAAGATCATTCTCCCCAGGCGGCTTCGGGATTCCATCAAGCTGAGTAAGTCGGTCCCGTACTGAAAGGGGGTCCCTAAGGGTAGTGGCTCGAATTCTGTTGCGGAAAAACCACAGTGTTTACGCAACGTATGAACTGGCCCTAAGAGGTTGTGGAAAGGGGGAATTGATGTCCCAGGTTGATATTGAATACGCCTTTGGGTTGTTACCATTGCTTCAAATACACTGATTGTCACTTCAAAGGGAATTTCTTTGTGGATAAATGTTTACCGATGGCTTGTGCTATTTCGTGGACATATTTTGAACATTCAGCTCTTTTTGCATTGGTGTTTGCAGAGGGTGTCAGGTAGGGAGACAATTGCCCACTACCCAGATGATGTTTTGCTGGTCGGGCCGGCAGAGTCAGAAATTTAGCAGGAAATGCTGCTAAAGTTTATGCGGTTGCTCGAGAGTTTGGGGTCCCAGTGGCAAAAGAGAAGACAGTGGTGTCAGTAACAAGGTTGTTGTATTTGGGGATTGAAATAGACTTATTGGAGGGCCAATGCAGGTTACTGGTTGAGAAGGTGGTGGAATTGTTGGAGGAGGTAAGGGAGGTAAAAGGCAGTGGTAATGTGACATTGAGAAAGATGCGGTCGCTGTTAGGTTCCCTGAATTTTGCGTGTATGGTGATTCTGATGGGCAAAGTATTTTCCAGGCGTTTGCAGTTGAGTACGACAGGAGGGACAACACAACAATAGAGTAACACGGTTACTAAAAGAGGTATGGGAGAGCTTCCTGGTAAACTGTGATGGAGTGCGGATTTGATTAGGGAAACATGTTCCACCAGAAGTTGGGATTGTTCACAATCTCAACATCAGGGTCAGCTTGGTTTGGATTCTTTTTGATGGGAACTTTGCCCGGGGATATGACAGAATAGTTAGGCAGATAAGGGATAATTGAGGAATATGACATTGCTGGAACTGTTCCTAATAGTGGTAGAAGTGGAACTATGGAAGGCAAAGTTGAGGCACAGGTGGGTAATTCTTTGAATCCTGTAATGACCAGCGGGTTTTGGACCCACTGTGCTACTCAACGGGTTTGACTTAGAACCACCTCTAGGGGCGTTGTCTAAGAAGCCTCCTTGGTATTATCCCTTTAACTCCCATACGGGGATCTGGACTTCGCTGCGGGGAGACTACAGGTCACTACCGAGGAGGTAATGCTGTGAGTAGCAGCTGGCCCACCAGACAACAGTGAAGTACACCGTGGATACAGACACTGGCAGATGGGTGTAGATCTGAAGTCGCAGTGCGTAACAAGTAGTGGGTCTTCAGGCTTGTAGCAGGACACAGGTTGCCAACAGGTTGAAGACCCCAGGCTTGCATCAGGTAGCAGGATACATACTGGCAGCAGGTAGCGGGGTACACACTGGTAGCGGTATACAGACTGGTAGCGGGTAGCAGGATATGGAATGGTAGTAGGTTGCCGACTGGCAGCAGATAGCGGAATACAGACTGATAGCGGGTAGCAGGATACAGACTGGTAGCAGATAGCGGGGTACAAATAGGAACCTTTAGCAGGAAACAAGTTGCACCAAAGTTTCTCATGCACCAGGTGACCAGAGGAGCTGCCTTAAATACGCCCAGAGAATCAGGGACTGGTTGGGGAGGATTGTGAATGCACATGCTGGCCCTTTAAGGGACGATCAGGGAGCGCACGCCCTATGGGACATGGCAGCAAGCAGGAGCATGGCCATGGGACGAAGAACAAAAGCGCTGGTGGCCAGGAGCAGCAGAGGCACCAATATGAGTGTGATGGCGGTGAACAATCTATCCGGTAGCTGTCCCCCGGAGTTGGCACTATTAAGATATTTGGTAGGAAAGTGCATGGAGTGGAGTATCAACATCAGGGCTGAACACGTATCATGGGGGTTTATGACTCAATTGCGGATGCTTTGTCAAGGGGGAAGTGGGAGACATGCTTTCAATTGGTACCAAATACGGAGTGAACAGAATATATGTGCCCTAATAATGTTTGTCAGGGACTGACCCAATTCTAGAAAAGCTGGTGGTAAAGTATTGGCGCCAAGCACATGGAAGACAAACATGAAAAAATGGAAGAAGTGGGAGGACTTACGAAATAACGACGACTGCTAGAGTTTGGTCCAATGCTTGTGGAAACAGCTAGGTAACATGTGGAGGGAAGGGTGCTCAAAAGTTAAAACCGTTACCCTGGACTCAGCCTTGGAGAGGGAATAAGAGGGAGCCCATAGATGCAAGCCTAGTGCAGAGACTGGTGTCAGCTCTGGCGGGTATCTGTAGGGACAAGAACAAAGTGCTACAATTTAGGGCAGCATTCACAGGCGCATTTAGGCTAGGAGAGTTGGTGCCAGCATCAAGGAGAGGCAAATACGGGTTAGGCCCCATGCACACGACCGTGCCCGCAATCACGGCCCGCGATTGCGGGCACGGCCGGCCGCTGACTGACAGCCGCATTTTCGGGCCGTGCTCCCATACAAAGTATGGGAGCACGGCCCGCAAAATGCGAAAGAACGGACATGTTCCATAATTCCCGGAACATTTCCACGGCACTGACACCCTTCCGTAGTGCTACGGAAAGGTGTCAGTGTTCAATGAAAGTGAATGGCTCCGTTTTTGCGGACCGCAATTGCGGTCCGCAAAAACGGAGGTTTTTTGCTGGCGTGTGCATGGGGCCTTACAGATTGGAAAATGGGATGGCGCGTCCATGAAGTGTTTTATTAGAAAGTCGTAGGGTATGTGCACACACAAAATAAAAAAACGTCTCAAAATACGGAGCTGTTTTCGAGGGAAAACAGCTCCTGATTTTCAGAAGTCTTTTAATCAAAGTCGCGCTGCATTTTTAACTGATGCTTTTGGAGCTGTTTTTCTATACAGTCTATGAAAAATAGCTCCAAAAACGGCTGAAGAAGTGACATGCACTTCTTTTTCACGGCCGTTTTTTTTACGCAGCCGTTTTTCCCATTGAAATAAATGGGCAGATGTTTGGAGACGTTCTGCTTCCGATTTTTCAGTCGTTTTTCGGGAAGTATACGACCCGAAAAGCGTCAGACAACACTCCGTGTGAACATACCCTTAGACTGAACACAACGGGAAGGGAGCATGGGTGATGATGCAAATGAAAGGGGAGCAATTTGTCCTGTGGGGGCGGTACAAGAATATTTGGGTTACTGAAGAGCTGGGGTAGGAGCCTTTATTAGGCATAAGGATGGTAGTGCCCTATCCAGGTACCAGTTTTGTCAGATAATTAAAAGGGCTACAGTGGGGTAAGAAGGGGATAAAATTGGGTCACATTAATTCTGCATTGGGGCGGCATCATAAACTGCTGCGAGAGGATCAGATGAGGGAAGTATTAAGCACTTGGGGAGATGGAAGTCCAATGCCTTCCACACTTTAATTCATCCGTTGCTATGTTGGCGATTGTTTTGTTGTATCTCCTGTAGAAGACAAGACTGTATGGGTGATGGGACACTACTTCATGTACTGGGTCGCAGAGAGAGCAAAGATAAGACCGTATGGATTACAACTGGGCCTGCCAGGCAGCGGGGTCAAGGTGAAGTGATTCAGGAGCCGTGAGCTCTGATGGTTTCAGATGAATAAGTTGATGAAGGAAGCAACCAAGTGTGTCCGATCAAACGACCTGACTAGTGGGGAAGCCTAGGAACTAGTCAATGAGATTAAGGTGGACATGACATCATGGAAAAAAAGATGGTTGGAAGTAAAGATCATGTGGTCAGAGATTATCTAGAAGCAAATTTGGAAGGGTGCAACATTATCGGCTGCCATTAAAAGGGTGAGAAAGAAAGTCAACAAGACCATGAAGGACTTTATGGTGGAGATGAAAGTATGGGGAGATGATAATTATCCCGCTATGAGAAGATGATAATAATCCCGCTATGAGATAATAGTGATACCGCTATGAGGAGATGATAATGATCCCGCTATGAGGAGATGATAATGATCCCGCTATGAGGAGATGATAGTGATCCGGCTATGAGATGATAGTGATCCGGCTATGAGGAGATGATAATGATCCCGCTATGAGGAGATGATAGTGATCCTGCTATGAGGAGATGATAATGATCCCGCTATGAGGAGATGATAATGATCCCGCTATGAGGAGATGATAATGATCCCGCTATGAGGAGATGATAATGATCCCGCTATGAGGAGATGATAATGATCCCGCTATGAGGAGATGATAATGATCACTCTATAAGGAGATGATAATGATCCCGCTATGAGGAGATGATAATGATTCCGCTATGAGGAGATGATAGTGATCCGGCTATGAGATGATAGTGATCCGGCTATGAGGAGATGATAATGATCCCGCTATGAGGAGATGATAGTGATCCTGCTATGAGGAGATGATAATGATCCCGCTATGAGGAGATGATAATGATCCCGCTATGAGGAGATGATAATGATCCCGCTATGAGGAGATGATAATGATCCCGCTATGAGGAGATGATAATGATCCCGATATGAGGAGATGATAATGATCCCGCTATAAGGAGATGATAATGATCCCGCTATGAGGAGATGATAATGATCCCGCTATGAGGAGATGATAATGATCCCGCTATGAGATGATAATGATCCCGCTATGAGGAGATGATAATGATTCCGCTATGAAGAGATGATAATGATCACGCTATGAGGAGATGATAATGATCCCGCTATGAGGAGATGATAATGATTCCGCTATGAGGAGATGATAATGATCCCGCTATGAGGAGATGATAATGATCCCGCTATGAGATGATAATGATCCCGCTATGAGATAATAATGATCCCACTATGAGGAGATGATAATGATCCCGCTATGAGGAGATGATAGTGATCCCACTATGAGATGATAATGATCCCGCTATGAGATCATAATGATCCCGCTATGAGATGATAATGATCCCGCTATAAGGAGATAATAATGATCCCGCTATGAGGAGATAATGATCCCGCTATGAGATGATAATGATCCCGCTATGAGGAGATGATAATGATCCCGCTATGAGATGATAATGATCCCGCTATGAGATCATAATGATCCCGCTATGAGATGATAATGATCCCGCTATAAGGAGATAATAATGATCCCGCTATGAGGAGATAATGATCCCGCTATGAGATGATAATGATCCCGCTATAAGGAGATAATAATGATCCCGCTATGAGGAGATGATAATGATCCCACTATGAGGAGATGATAATGATCCCGCTATGAGGAGAAGATAATGATCCCGATATGAGATGATAATGATCCCGCTATGAGAAGATAATGATCCCGCTATGAAGAGATAATAATGATCCCGCTATGAGGAGATAATAATGATCCCGCTTTGAGGAGATGATAATAATCCCGCTATGAGATGATAATGATCCCACTATGACGAGATGATAATGATCCCGCTATGAGGAGATGATAATGATCCCGCTATGAGGAGAAGATAATGATCCCGCTATGAGGAGATGATAATGATCCCGCTATGAGAATATAATGATCCCGCTATGAGGAGATAATAATGATCCCGCTATGAGGAGATGATAATGATCCCGCTATGAGGAGATGATAATGATCCCGCTATGAGGAGATGATAATGATCCCGCTAAGAAGAGATGATAATGATCCCGCTATGAGATGATAATGATCCCGCTATGAGGAGAAAATAATGATCCCGCTATGACGAGATGATAATGATCCCGATATGAGGAGATGATAATGATTCCGCTATGAGGAGATGATAAAGATCCCGCTATGAGGAGATGATAATGATCCCGCTAAGAGGAGATGATAATGATCCCGCTATGAGGAGATGATAATGATCCCGCTAAGAAGAGATGATAATGATCCCGCTATGAGATGATAATGATCCCGCTATGAGGAGATGATAATGATCCCGCTATGAGGAGATGATAATGATCCCACTATGAGGAGATAATAAAATTCCCGCTATGAGGAGATGATAATGATCCCGCTATGAGGAGATGATAATGATTCCGCTATGAAGAGATGATAATGATCACTCTATGAGGAGATGATAATGATCCCGCTATGAGGAGATGATAATGATTCCGCTATGAGGAGATGATAATGATCCCGCTATGAGGAGATGATAATGATCCCGCTATGAGATGATAATGATCCCGCTATGAGATAATAATGATCCCACTATGAGGAGATGATAATGATCCCGCTATGAGGAGATGATAGTGATCCCACTATGAGATGATAATGATCCCGCTATGAGATCATAATGATCCCGCTATGAGATGATAATGATCCCGCTATAAGGAGATAATAATGATCCCGCTATGAGGAGATAATGATCCCGCTATGAGATGATAATGATCCCGCTATGAGGAGATGATAATGATCCCGCTATGAGATGATAATGATCCCGCTATGAGATCATAATGATCCCGCTATGAGATGATAATGATCCCGCTATAAGGAGATAATAATGATCCCGCTATGAGGAGATAATGATCCCGCTATGAGATGATAATGATCCCGCTATAAGGAGATAATAATGATCCCGCTATGAGGAGATGATAATGATCCCACTATGAGGAGATGATAATGATCCCGCTATGAGGAGAAGATAATGATCCCGATATGAGATGATAATGATCCCGCTATGAGAAGATAATGATCCCGCTATGAAGAGATAATAATGATCCCGCTATGAGGAGATAATAATGATCCCGCTTTGAGGAGATGATAATAATCCCGCTATGAGATGATAATGATCCCACTATGACGAGATGATAATGATCCCGCTATGAGGAGATGATAATGATCCCGCTATGAGGAGAAGATAATGATCCCGCTATGAGGAGATGATAATGATCCCGCTATGAGAATATAATGATCCCGCTATGAGGAGATAATAATGATCCCGCTATGAGGAGATGATAATGATCCCGCTATGAGGAGATGATAATGATCCCGCTATGAGGAGATGATAATGATCCCGCTAAGAAGAGATGATAATGATCCCGCTATGAGATGATAATGATCCCGCTATGAGGAGATAATAATGATCCCGCTATGACGAGATGATAATGATCCCGATATGAGGAGATGATAATGATTCCGCTATGAGGAGATGATAAAGATCCCGCTATGAGGAGATGATAATGATCCCGCTAAGAGGAGATGATAATGATCCCGCTATGAGGAGATGATAATGATCCCGCTAAGAAGAGATGATAATGATCCCGCTATGAGATGATAATGATCCCGCTATGAGGAGATAATAATGATCCCACTATGAGGAGATGATAATGATCCCACTATGAGGAGATAATAAAATTCCCGCTATGAGGAGATGATAATGATCCCGCTATGAGGAGATGATAATGATTCCGCTATGAGGAGATGATAAAGATCCCGCTATGAGATGATAATGATCCCGCTATGAGGAGATGATAATGATCCCGCTATGAGGAGATGATAATGATCCCGCTATGAGGAGATGATAATGATCCCGCTATGAGATGATAATGATCCCGTTATGAGGAGATAATAATGATCCCGCTATGAGAAGATGATAATGATCCCGCTATGAGATGATAATGATCCCGCTATAAGGAGATAATAATGATCCTGCTATGAGGAGATGATAATGATCCCGCTATGAGGAGAAGATAATGATCCCGATATGAGGAGATGATAATGATCCCGCTATGAGAAGATAATGATCCCGCTATGAAGAGATAATAATGATCCCGCTATGAGGAGATAATAATGATCCCGCTTTGAGGAGATGATAATAATTCCGCTATGAGATGATAATGATCCCACTATGAGGAGATGATAATGATCCCGCTATGAGATGATAATGATCCCGCTATGAGGAGAAGATAATGATCCCGCTATGAGGAGATGATAATGATCCCGCTATGAGAAGATAATGATCCCGCTATGAGGAGATAATAATGATCCCGCTATGAGATGATAATGATCCCGCTATGAGGAGATGATAATGATTCCGCTATGAGGAGATGATAAAGATCCCGCTATGAGAAGATGATAATGATCCCGCTATGAGGAGATGATAATGATCCCGCTATGAGGAGATGATAATGATCACGCTATGAGGAGATGATAATGATCCCGCTATGAGGAGATGATAATGATTCCGCTATGAGGAGATGATAGTGATCCGGCTATGAGATGATAGTGATCCGGCTATGAGGAGATGATAATGATCCCGCTATGAGGAGATGATAGTGATCCTGCTATGAGGAGATGATAATGATCCCGCTATGAGGAGATGATAATGATCCCGCTATGAGGAGATGATAATGATCCCGCTATGAGGAGATGATAATGATCCCGCTATGAGGAGATGATAATGATCCCGATATGAGGAGATGATAATGATCCCGCTATAAGGAGATGATAATGATCCCGCTATGAGGAGATGATAATGATCCCGCTATGAGGAGATGATAATGATCCCGCTATGAGGAGATGATAATGATCCCGCTATGAGGAGATGATAATGATTCCGCTATGAAGAGATGATAATGATCACGCTATGAGGAGATGATAATGATCCCGCTATGAGGAGATGATAATGATCCCGCTATGAGGAGATGATAATGATCCCGCTATGAGATGATAATGATCCCGCTATGAGATGATAATGATCCCGCTATGAGGAGATAATAATGATCCCGCTATGAGATGATAATGATCCCGCTATGAGATAATAATGATCCCACTATGAGGAGATGATAATGATCCCGCTATGAGATGATAATGATCCCGCTATGAGGAGATGATAATGATCCCGCTATGAGATGATAATGATCCCGCTATGAGATCATAATGATCCCGCTATGAGATGATAATGATCCCGCTATAAGGAGATAATAATGATCCCGCTATGAGGAGATAATGATCCCGCTATGAGATGATAATGATCCCGCTATAAGGAGATAATAATGATCCCGCTATGAGGAGATGATAATGATCCCACTATGAGGAGATGATAATGATCCCGCTATGAGGAGAAGATAATGATCCCGATATGAGATGATAATGATCCCGCTATGAGAAGATAATGATCCCGCTATGAAGAGATAATAATGATCCCGCTATGAGGAGATAATAATGATCCCGCTTTGAGGAGAAGATAATGATCCCGCTATGAGGAGATGATAATGATCCCGCTATGAGAATATAATGATCCCGCTATGAGGAGATAATAATGATCCCGCTATGAGGAGATGATAATGATCCCGCTATGAGGAGATGTTAATGATCCCGCTATGAGGAGATGATAATGATCCCGCTAAGAAGAGATGATAATGATCCCGCTATGAGATGATAATGATCCCGCTATGAGGAGATAATAATGATCCCGCTATGACGAGATGATAATGATCCCGATATGAGGAGATGATAATGATTCCGCTATGAGGAGATGATAAAGATCCCGCTATGAGGAGATGATAATGATCCCGCTAAGAGGAGATGATAATGATCCCGCTATGAGGAGATGATAATGATCCCGCTAAGAAGAGATGATAATGATCCCGCTATGAGATGATAATGATCCCGCTATGAGGAGATAATAATGATCCCACTATGAGGAGATGATAATGATCCCACTATGAAGAGATAATAAAATTCCCGCTATGAGGAGATGATAATGATCCCGCTATGAGGAGATGATAATGATTCCGCTATGAGGAGATGATAAAGATCCCGCTATGAGATGATAATGATCCCGCTATGAGGAGATGATAATGATCCCGCTATGAGGAGATGATAATGATCCCGCTATGAGGAGATGATAATGATCCCGCTATGAGATGATAATGATCCCGCTATGAGATGATAATGATCCCGTTATGAGGAGATAATAATGATCCCGCTATGAGGAGATGATAATGATCCCGCTATGAGATGATAATGATCCCGCTATAAGGAGATAATAATGATCCTGCTATGAGGAGATGATAATGATCCCGCTATGAGGAGAAGATAATGATCCCGATATGAGGAGATGATAATGATCCCGCTATGAGAAGATAATGATCCCGCTATGAAGAGATAATAATGATCCCGCTATGAGGAGATAATAATGATCCCGCTTTGAGGAGATGATAATAATCCCGCTATGAGATGATAATGATCCCACTATGAGGAGATGATAATGATCCCGCTATGAGATGATAATGATCCCGCTATGAGGAGAAGATAATGATCCCGCTATGAGGAGATGATAATGATCCCGCTATGAGAAGATAATGATCCCGCTATGAGGAGATAATAATGATCCCGCTATGAGATGATAATGATCCCGCTATGAGGAGATGATAATGATTCCGCTATGAGGAGATGATAATGATCCCGCTATGAGAAGATGATAATGATCCCGCTATGAGAAGATAATGATCCCGCTATGAGGAGATAATAATGATCCCGCTATGACGAGATGATAATGATCCCGATATGAGGAGATGATAATGATTCCGCTATGAGGTGATGATAAAGATCCCGCTATGAGGAGATGATAATGATCCCGCTATAAGGAGATGATAATGATCCCGCTATGAGGAGATGATAATGATCCCGCTATGAGGAGATGATAATGATCCCGCTATGAGGAGATGATAATGATCCCGCTATGAGGAGATGATAATGATCCCGCTATGAGGAGATGATAATGATCCCGCTATGTTGAGATGATAATGATCCCGCTATGAGATGATAATGATCCCGCTATAAGGAGATAATAATGATCCCGCTATGAGGAGATGATAATGATCCCACTATGAGGAGATGATAATGATCCCGCTATGAGGAGAAGATAATGATCCCGATATGAGGAGATGATAATGATCCCGCTATGAGAAGATAATGATCCCGCTATGAAGAGATAATAATGATCCCGCTATGAGGAGATAATAATGATCCCGCTTTGAGGAGATGATAATAATCCCGCTATGAGATGATAATGATCCCACTATGAGGAGATGATAATGATCCCGCTATGAGATGATAATGATCCCGCTATGAGGAGAAGATAATGATCCCGCTATGAGGAGATGATAATGATCCCGCTATGAGAATATAATGATCCCGCTATGAGGAGATAATAATGATCCCGCTATGAGGAGATGATAATGATCCCGCTATGAGGAGATGATAATGATCCCGCTATGAGGAGATGATAATGATCCCGCTAAGAAGAGATGATAATGATCCCGCTATGAGATGATAATGATCCCGCTATGAGGAGATAATAATGATCCCGCTATGACGAGATGATAATGATCCCGATATGAGGAGATGATAATGATTCCGCTATGAGGAGATGATAAAGATCCCGCTATGAGGAGATGATAATGATCCCGCTAAGAGGAGATGATAATGATCCCGCTATGAGGAGATGATAATGATCCCGCTAAGAAGAGATGATAATGATCCCGCTATGAGATGATAATGATCCCGCTATGAGGAGATAATAATGATCCCACTATGAGGAGATGATAATGATCCCACTATGAGGAGATAATAAAATTCCCGCTATGAGGAGATGATAATGATCCCGCTATGAGGAGATGATAATGATTCCGCTATGAGGAGATGATAAAGATCCCGCTATGAGATGATAATGATCCCGCTATGAGGAGATGATAATGATCCCGCTATGAGGAGATGATAATGATCCCGCTATGAGGAGATGATAATGATCCCGCTATGAGATGATAATGATCCCGCTATGAGATGATAATGATCCCGTTATGAGGAGATAATAATGATCCCGCTATGAGGAGATGATAATGATCCCGCTATGAGATGATAATGATCCCGCTATAAGGAGATAATAATGATCCTGCTATGAGGAGATGATAATGATCCCGCTATGAGGAGAAGATAATGATCCCGATATGAGGAGATGATAATGATCCCGCTATGAGAAGATAATGATCCCGCTATGAAGAGATAATAATGATCCCGCTATGAGGAGATAATAATGATCCCGCTTTGAGGAGATGATAATAATCCCGCTATGAGATGATAATGATCCCACTATGAGGAGATGATAATGATCCCGCTATGAGATGATAATGATCCCGCTATGAGGAGATAATAATGATCCCGCTATGACGAGATGATAATGATCCCGATATGAGGAGATGATAATGATTCCGCTATGAGGAGATGATAAAGATCCCGCTATGAGGAGATGATAATGATCCCGCTATAAGGAGATGATAATGATCCCGCTATGAGGAGATGATAATGATCCCGCTATGAGGAGATGATAATGATCCCGCTATGAGGAGATGATAATGATCCCGCTATGAGGAGATGATAATGATCCCGCTATGAGGAGATGATAATGATCCCGCTATGTTGAGATGATAATGATCCCGCTATGAGATGATAATGATCCCGCTATGAGGAGATGATAATGATTCCGCTATGAGGAGATGATAAAGATCCCGCTATGAGGAGATGATAATGATCCCGCTAAGAGGAGATGATAATGATCCCGCTATGAGGAGATGATAATGATCCCGCTAAGAAGAGATGATAATGATCCCGCTATGAGATGATAATGATCCCGCTATGAGGAGATAATAATGATCCCACTATGAGGAGATGATAATGATCCCACTATGAAGAGATAATAAAATTCCCGCTATGAGGAGATGATAATGATCCCGCTATGAGGAGATGATAATGATTCCGCTATGAGGAGATGATAAAGATCCCGCTATGAGATGATAATGATCCCGCTATGAGGAGATGATAATGATCCCGCTATGAGGAGATGATAATGATCCCGCTATGAGGAGATGATAATGATCCCGCTATGAGATGATAATGATCCCGCTATGAGATGATAATGATCCCGTTATGAGGAGATAATAATGATCCCGCTATGAGGAGATGATAATGATCCCGCTATGAGATGATAATGATCCCGCTATAAGGAGATAATAATGATCCTGCTATGAGGAGATGATAATGATCCCGCTATGAGGAGAAGATAATGATCCCGATATGAGGAGATGATAATGATCCCGCTATGAGAAGATAATGATCCCGCTATGAAGAGATAATAATGATCCCGCTATGAGGAGATAATAATGATCCCGCTTTGAGGAGATGATAATAATCCCGCTATGAGATGATAATGATCCCACTATGAGGAGATGATAATGATCCCGCTATGAGATGATAATGATCCCGCTATGAGGAGAAGATAATGATCCCGCTATGAGGAGATGATAATGATCCCGCTATGAGAAGATAATGATCCCGCTATGAGGAGATAATAATGATCCCGCTATGAGATGATAATGATCCCGCTATGAGGAGATGATAATGATTCCGCTATGAGGAGATGATAATGATCCCGCTATGAGAAGATGATAATGATCCCGCTATGAGAAGATAATGATCCCGCTATGAGGAGATAATAATGATCCCGCTATGACGAGATGATAATGATCCCGATATGAGGAGATGATAATGATTCCGCTATGAGGTGATGATAAAGATCCCGCTATGAGGAGATGATAATGATCCCGCTATAAGGAGATGATAATGATCCCGCTATGAGGAGATGATAATGATCCCGCTATGAGGAGATGATAATGATCCCGCTATGAGGAGATGATAATGATCCCGCTATGAGGAGATGATAATGATCCCGCTATGAGGAGATGATAATGATCCCGCTATGTTGAGATGATAATGATCCCGCTATGAGATGATAATGATCCCGCTATAAGGAGATAATAATGATCCCGCTATGAGGAGATGATAATGATCCCACTATGAGGAGATGATAATGATCCCGCTATGAGGAGAAGATAATGATCCCGATATGAGGAGATGATAATGATCCCGCTATGAGAAGATAATGATCCCGCTATGAAGAGATAATAATGATCCCGCTATGAGGAGATAATAATGATCCCGCTTTGAGGAGATGATAATAATCCCGCTATGAGATGATAATGATCCCACTATGAGGAGATGATAATGATCCCGCTATGAGATGATAATGATCCCGCTATGAGGAGAAGATAATGATCCCGCTATGAGGAGATGATAATGATCCCGCTATGAGAATATAATGATCCCGCTATGAGGAGATAATAATGATCCCGCTATGAGGAGATGATAATGATCCCGCTATGAGGAGATGATAATGATCCCGCTATGAGGAGATGATAATGATCCCGCTAAGAAGAGATGATAATGATCCCGCTATGAGATGATAATGATCCCGCTATGAGGAGATAATAATGATCCCGCTATGACGAGATGATAATGATCCCGATATGAGGAGATGATAATGATTCCGCTATGAGGAGATGATAAAGATCCCGCTATGAGGAGATGATAATGATCCCGCTAAGAGGAGATGATAATGATCCCGCTATGAGGAGATGATAATGATCCCGCTAAGAAGAGATGATAATGATCCCGCTATGAGATGATAATGATCCCGCTATGAGGAGATAATAATGATCCCACTATGAGGAGATGATAATGATCCCACTATGAGGAGATAATAAAATTCCCGCTATGAGGAGATGATAATGATCCCGCTATGAGGAGATGATAATGATTCCGCTATGAGGAGATGATAAAGATCCCGCTATGAGATGATAATGATCCCGCTATGAGGAGATGATAATGATCCCGCTATGAGGAGATGATAATGATCCCGCTATGAGGAGATGATAATGATCCCGCTATGAGATGATAATGATCCCGCTATGAGATGATAATGATCCCGTTATGAGGAGATAATAATGATCCCGCTATGAGGAGATGATAATGATCCCGCTATGAGATGATAATGATCCCGCTATAAGGAGATAATAATGATCCTGCTATGAGGAGATGATAATGATCCCGCTATGAGGAGAAGATAATGATCCCGATATGAGGAGATGATAATGATCCCGCTATGAGAAGATAATGATCCCGCTATGAAGAGATAATAATGATCCCGCTATGAGGAGATAATAATGATCCCGCTTTGAGGAGATGATAATAATCCCGCTATGAGATGATAATGATCCCACTATGAGGAGATGATAATGATCCCGCTATGAGATGATAATGATCCCGCTATGAGGAGATAATAATGATCCCGCTATGACGAGATGATAATGATCCCGATATGAGGAGATGATAATGATTCCGCTATGAGGAGATGATAAAGATCCCGCTATGAGGAGATGATAATGATCCCGCTATAAGGAGATGATAATGATCCCGCTATGAGGAGATGATAATGATCCCGCTATGAGGAGATGATAATGATCCCGCTATGAGGAGATGATAATGATCCCGCTATGAGGAGATGATAATGATCCCGCTATGAGGAGATGATAATGATCCCGCTATGTTGAGATGATAATGATCCCGCTATGAGATGATAATGATCCCGCTATGAGGAGATAATAATGATCCCACTATGAGGAGATGATAATGATCCCGCTATGAGCAGATGATAATGATCCCGCTATGAGGAGATGATAATGATCCCGCTATGAGATGATAATGATCCCGCTATGAGATGATAATGATCCCGCTATGAGATTATAATGATCCCGCTATAAGGAGATAATAATGATCCCGCTATGAGGAGATGATAATGATCCCGCTATGAGATGATAATGATCCCGCTATAAGGAGATAATAATGATCCCGCTATGAGGAGATGATAATGATCCCACTATGAGGAGATGATAATGATCCCGCTATGAGGAGAAGATAATGATCCCGATATGAGGAGATGATAATGATCCCGCTATGAGAAGATAATGATCCCGCTATGAAGAGATAATAATGATCCCGCTATGAGGAGATAATAATGATCCCACTTTAAGGAGATGATAATAATCCCGCTATGAGATGATAATGATCCCACTATGAGGAGATGATAATGATCCCGCTATGAGATGATAATGATCCCGCTATGAGGAGAAGATAATGATCCCGCTATGAGGAGATGATAATGATCCCGCTATGAGAAGATAATGATCCCGCTATGAGGAGATAATAATGATCCCGCTATGAGATGATAATGATCCCGCTATGAGGAGATGATAATGATTCCGCTATGAGGAGATGATAAAGATCCCGCTATGAGAAGATGATAATGATCCCGCTATGAGAAGATAATGATCCCGCTATGAGGAGATAATAATGATCCCGCTATGACGAGATGATAATGATCCCAATATGAGGAGATGATAATGATTCCGCTATGAGGAGATGATAAAGATCCCGCTATGAGGAGATGATAATGATCCCGCTATAAGGAGATGATAATGATCCCGCTATGAGGAGATGATAATGATCCCGCTATGAGGAGATGATAATGATCCCGCTATGAGGAGATGATAATGATCCCGCTATGAGGAGATGATAATGATCCCGCTATGAGGAGATGATAATGATCCCGCTATGTTGAGATGATAATGATCCCGCTATGAGATGATAATGATCCCGCTATGAGGAGATAATAATGATCCCACTATGAGGAGATGATAATGATCCCGCTATGAGCAGATGATAATGATCCCGCTATGAGGAGATGATAATGATCCCGCTATGAGATGATAATGATCCCGCTATGAGATGATAATGATCCCGCTATGAAGAGATAATAATGATCCCGCTATGAGGAGATGATAATGATCCCGCTATGAGGAGAAGATAATGATCCCGATATGAGGAGATGATAATGATCCCGCTATGAGAAGATAATGATCCCGCTATGAAGAGATAATAATGATCCCGCTATGAGGAGATAATAATGATCCCACTTTAAGGAGATGATAATAATCCCGCTATGAGATGATAATGATCCCACTATGAGGAGATGATAATGATCCCGCTATGAGATGATAATGATCCCGCTATGAGGAGAAGATAATGATCCCGCTATGAGGAGATGATAATGATCCCGCTATGAGAAGATAATGATCCCGCTATGAGGAGATAATAATGATCCCGCTATGAGATGATAATGATCCCGCTATGAGGAGATGATAATGATTCCGCTATGAGGAGATGATAAAGATCCCGCTATGAGAAGATGATAATGATCCCGCTATGAGAAGATAATGATCCCGCTATGAGGAGATAATAATGATCCCGCTATGACGAGATGATAATGATCCCGATATGAGGAGATGATAATGATTCCGCTATGAGGAGATGATAAAGATCCCGCTATGAGGAGATGATAATGATCCCGCTATAAGGAGATGATAATGATCCCGCTATGAGGAGATGATAATGATCCCGCTATGAGGAGATGATAATGATCCCGCTATGAGGAGATGATAATGATCCCGCTATGAGGAGATGATAATGATCCCGCTATGAGGAGATGATAATGATCCCGCTATGTTGAGATGATAATGATCCCGCTATGAGATGATAATGATCCCGCTATGAGGAGATAATAATGATCCCACTATGAGGAGATGATAATGATCCCGCTATGAGCAGATGATAATGATCCCGCTATGAGGAGATGATAATGATCCCGCTATGAGATGATAATGATCCCGCTATGAGATGATAATGATCCCGCTATGAGATTATAATGATCCCGCTATAAGGAGATAATAATGATCCCGCTATGAGGAGATGATAATGATCCCGCTATGAGATGATAATGATCCCGCTATAAGGAGATAATAATGATCCCGCTATGAGGAGATGATAATGATCCCACTATGAGGAGATGATAATGATCCCGCTATGAGGAGAAGATAATGATCCCGATATGAGGAGATGATAATGATCCCGCTATGAGAAGATAATGATCCCGCTATGAAGAGATAATAATGATCCCGCTATGAGGAGATAATAATGATCCCGCTTTAAGGAGATGATAATAATCCCGCTATGAGATGATAATGATCCCACTATGAGGAGATGATAATGATCCCGCTATGAGGAGATGATAATGATCCCGCTATGAGGAGAAGATAATGATCCCGCTATGAGGAGATGATAATGATCCCGCTATGAGGAGATGATAATGATTCCGCTATGAGGAGATGATAAAGATCCCGCTATGAGGAGATGATAATGATCCCGCTATGAGGAGATGATAATGATCCCGCTATGAGGAGATGATAATGATCCCGCTATGAGGAGATGATAATGATCCCGCTATGAGGAGATGATAATGATCCCGCTATGAGATGATAATGATCCCGCTATGAGGAGATAATAATGATCCCACTATGAGGAGATGATAATGATCCCGCTATGAGGAGATGATAATGATCCCGCTATGAGGAGATGATAATGATCCCGCTATGAGATGATAATGATCCCGCTATGAGGAGATAATAATGATCCCACTATGAGGAGATGATAATGATCCCGCTATGAGGAGATAATAATGATCCCGCTATGAGGAGATGATAATGATCCCGCTATGAGGAGATGATAATGATTCCGCTATGAGGAGATGATAAAGATCCCGCTATGAGGAGATGATAATGATCCCGCTATGAGGAGATGATAATGATCCCGCTATGAGGAGATGATAATGATCCCGCTATGATGAGATGATAATGATCCCGCTATGAGATGATAATGATCCCGCTATGAGGAGATAATAATGATCCCACTATGAGGAGATGATAATGATCCCACTATGAGGAGATGATAATGATCCCGCTATGAGGAGATGATAATGATCCCGTTATGAGATGATAATGATCCCGCTATGAGATGATAATGATCCCGCTATGAGATGATAATGATCCCGTTATGAGGAGATAATAATGATCCCGCTATGAGGAGATGATAATGATCCCGCTATGAGATGATAATGATCCCGCTATAAGGAGATAATAATGATCCTGCTATGAGGAGATGATAATGATCCCGCTATGAGGAGAAGATAATGATCCCGATATGAGGAGATGATAATGATCCCGCTATGAGGAGATAATAATGATCCCGCTTTGAGGAGATGATAATAATCCCGCTATGAGATGATAATGATCCCACTATGAGGAGATGATAATGATCCCGCTATGAGATGATAATGATCCCGCTATGAGGAGAAGATAATGATCCCGCTATGAGGAGATGATAATGATCCCGCTATGAGAAGATAATGATCCCGCTATGAGGAGATAATAATGATCCCGCTATGAGGAGATGATAATGATCCCGCTATGAGGAGATGATAATGATTCCGCTATGAGGAGATGATAAAGATCCCGCTATGAGGAGATGATAATGATCCCGCTATGAGGAGATGATAATGATCCCGCTATGAGGAGATGATAATGATCCCGCTATGAGGAGATGATAATGATCACGCTATGAGATGATAATGATCCCGCTATGAGGAGATAATAATGATCCCACTATGAGGAGATGATAATGATCCCGCTATGAGGAGATGATAATGATCCCGCTATGAGGAGATGATAATGATCCCGCTATGAGATGATAATGATCCCGCTATGAGATGATAATGATCCCGCTATGAGATGATAGTGATCCCGCTATGAGGAGATAATAATGATCCCGCTATGAGATGATAATGATCCCGCTATAAAGAGATAATAATGATCCCGCTATGAGGAGATGATAATCATCCCGCTATGAGGAGATGATAATGATCCCACTATGAGGAGATGATAATCATCCCGCTATGAGGAGATGATAATGATCCCGCTATGAGATGATAATGATCCCGCTATAAGGAGATAATAATGATCCTGCTATGAGGAGATGATAATGATCCCGCTATGAGGAGAAGATAATGATCCCGATATGAGGAGATGATAATGATCCCGCTATGAGAAGATAATGATCCCGCTATGAAGAGATAATAATGATCCCGCTATGAGGAGATAATAATGATCCCGCTTTGAGGAGATGATAATAATCCCACTATGAGAAGATAATGATCCCACTATGAGGAGATGATAATGATCCCGCTATGAGATGATAATGATCCCGCTATGAGGAGAAGATAATGATCCCGCTATGAGGAGATGATAATGATCCCGCTATGAGAAGATAATGATCCCGCTATGAGGAGATAATAATGATCCCGCTATGAGATGATAATGATCCCGCTATGAGGAGATGATAATGATTCCGCTATGAGGAGATGATAAAGATCCCGCTATGAGAAGATGATAATGATCCCGCTATGAGAATATAATGATCCCGCTATGAGGAGATAATAATGATCCCGCTATGACGAGATGATAATGATCCCGATATGAGGAGATGATAATGATTCCGCTATGAGGAGATGATAAAGATCCCGCTATGAGGAGATGATAATGATCCCGCTATAAGGAGATGATAATGATCCCGCTATGAGGAGATGATAATGATCCCGCTATGAGGAGATGATAATGATCCCGCTATGAGGAGATGATAATGATCCCGCTATGAGGAGATGATAATGATCCCGCTATGAGGAGATGATAATGATCCCGCTATGTTGAGATGATAATGATCCCGCTATGAGATGATAATGATCCCGCTATGAGGAGATAATAATGATCCCACTATGAGGAGATGATAATGATCCCGCTATGAGCAGATGATAATGATCCCGCTATGAGGAGATGATAATGATCCCGCTATGAGATGATAATGATCCCGCTATGAGATGATAATGATCCCGCTATGAGATTATAATGATCCCGCTATAAGGAGATAATAATGATCCCGCTATGAGGAGATGATAATGATCCCGCTATGAGATGATAATGATCCCGCTATAAGGAGATAATAATGATCCCGCTATGAGGAGATGATAATGATCCCACTATGAGGAGATGATAATGATCCCGCTATGAGGAGAAGATAATGATCCCGATATGAGGAGATGATAATGATCCCGCTATGAGAAGATAATGATCCCGCTATGAAGAGATAATAATGATCCCGCTATGAGGAGATAATAATGATCCCGCTTTAAGGAGATGATAATAATCCCGCTATGAGATGATAATGATCCCACTATGAGGAGATGATAATGATCCCGCTATGAGGAGATGATAATGATCCCGCTATGAGGAGAAGATAATGATCCCGCTATGAGGAGATGATAATGATCCCGCTATGAGGAGATGATAATGATTCCGCTATGAGGAGATGATAAAGATCCCGCTATGAGGAGATGATAATGATCCCGCTATGAGGAGATGATAATGATCCCGCTATGAGGAGATGATAATGATCCCGCTATGAGGATATGATAATGATCCCGCTATGAGGAGATGATAATGATCCCGCTATGAGATGATAATGATCCCGCTATGAGGAGATAATAATGATCCCACTATGAGGAGATGATAATGATCCCGCTATGAGGAGATGATAATGATCCCGCTATGAGGAGATGATAATGATCCCGCTATGAGATGATAATGATCCCGCTATGAGGAGATAATAATGATCCCACTATGAGGAGATGATAATGATCCCGCTATGAGGAGATAATAATGATCCCGCTATGAGGAGATGATAATGATCCCGCTATGAGGAGATGATAATGATTCCGCTATGAGGAGATGATAAAGATCCCGCTATGAGGAGATGATAATGATCCCGCTATGAGGAGATGATAATGATCCCGCTATGAGGAGATGATAATGATCCCGCTATGATGAGATGATAATGATCCCGCTATGAGATGATAATGATCCCGCTATGAGGAGATAATAATGATCCCACTATGAGGAGATGATAATGATCCCACTATGAGGAGATGATAATGATCCCGCTATGAGGAGATGATAATGATCCCGTTATGAGATGATAATGATCCCGCTATGAGATGATAATGATCCCGCTATGAGATGATAATGATCCCGTTATGAGGAGATAATAATGATCCCGCTATGAGGAGATGATAGGAATCCCGCTATGAGATGATAATGATCCCGCTATAAGGAGATAATAATGATCCTGCTATGAGGAGATGATAATGATCCCGCTATGAGGAGAAGATAATGATCCCGATATGAGGAGATGATAATGATCCCGCTATGAGGAGATAATAATGATCCCGCTTTGAGGAGATGATAATAATCCCGCTATGAGATGATAATGATCCCACTATGAGGAGATGATAATGATCCCGCTATGAGATGATAATGATCCCGCTATGAGGAGAAGATAATCATCCCGCTATGAGGAGATGATAATGATCCCGCTATGAGAAGATAATGATCCCGCTATGAGGAGATAATAATGATCCCGCTATGAGGAGATGATAATGATCCCGCTATGAGGAGATGATAATGATTCCGCTACGAGGAGATGATAAAGATCCCGCTATGAGGAGATGATAATGATCCCGCTATGAGGAGATGATAATGATCCCGCTATGAGGAGATGATAATGATCCCGCTATGAGGAGATGATAATGATCACGCTATGAGATGATAATGATCCCGCTATGAGGAGATAATAATGATCCCACTATGAGGAGATGATAATGATCCCGCTATGAGGAGATGATAATGATCCCGCTATGAGGAGATGATAATGATCCCGCTATGAGATGATAATGATCCCGCTATGAGATGATAATGATCCCGCTATGAGATGATAGTGATCCCGCTATGAGGAGATAATAATGATCCCGCTATGAGATGATAATGATCCCGCTATAAAGAGATAATAATGATCCCGCTATGAGGAGATGATAATCATCCCGCTATGAGTAGATGATAATGATCCCACTATGAGGAGATGATAATCATCCCGCTATGAGGAGATGATAATGATCCCGCTATGAGATGATAATGATCCCGCTATAAGGAGATAATAATGATCCTGCTATGAGGAGATGATAATGATCCCGCTATGAGGAGAAGATAATGATCCCGATATGAGGAGATGATAATGATCCCGCTATGAGAAGATAATGATCCCGCTATGAAGAGATAATAATGATCCCGCTATGAGGAGATAATAATGATCCCGCTTTGAGGAGATGATAATAATCCCGCTATGAGAAGATAATGATCCCACTATGAGGAGATGATAATGATCTCGCTATGAGATGATAATGATCCCGCTATGAGGAGAAGATAATGATCCCGCTATGAGGAGATGATAATGATCCCGCTATGAGAAGATAATGATCCCGCTATGAGGAGATAATAATGATCCCGCTATGAGGAGATGATAATGATCCCGCTATGAGATGATAATGATTCCGCTATGAGGAGATGATAAAGATCCCGCTATGATAAGATGATAATGATCCCGCTATGAGGAGATGATAATGATCCCGCTATGAATAGATGATAATGATCCCGCTATGAGGAGATGATAATGATCCCGCTATGAGATGATAATGATCCCGCTATGAGGAGATAATAATGATCCCACTATGAGGAGATGATAATGATCCCGCTATGAGGAGATGATAATGATCCCGCTATGAGGAGATGATAATGATCCCGCTATGAGATGATAATGATCCCGCTATGAGATGATAGTGATCCCGCTATGAGGAGATAATAATGATCCCGCTATGAGGAGATGATAATGATCCCGCTATGAGATGATAATGATCCCGCTATAAGGAGATAATAATGATCCCGCTATGAGGAGATGATAATCATCCCGCTATGAGGAGATGATAATGATCCCACTATGTGGAGATGATAATGATCCCGCTATGAGGAGAAGATAATGATCCCGCTATGAGGAGATGATAATGATCCTGCTATGAGGAGATGATAATGATACCGCTATGAGGAGATGATAATGATCTCGCTATGAGGAGATGATAATGATCCCGCTATGAGGAGATGATAATGATCCCGCTATGAGGAGATGATAATGATCCCGCTATGAGATGATAATGATCCCGCTATGAGGAGATGATAATGATCCCGCTATGAGGAAAAGATAATGATCCCGATATGAGGAGATGATAATGATCCCGCTATGAGAAGATAATGATCCCGCTATGAGGAGATAATAATGATCCCGCTATGAGGAGATAATAATGATCCCGCTATGAGGAGATGATAATAATCCCGCTATGAGATGATAATGATCCCACTATGAGGAGATGATAATGATCCCGCTATGAGGAGATGATAATGATCCCGCTATGAGGAGATGATAATGATCCCGCTATGAGATGATAATGATCCCGCTATGAGGAGATGATAATGATCCCGCTATGAGAAGATGATAATGATCCCGCTATGAGGAGATAATAATGATCCCGCTATGAGGAGATAATAATGATCCCGCTATGAGGAGATGATAATGATCCCGCTATGAGGAGATGATAATGATCCCGCTATGAGGAGATGATAATGATCCCGCTATGAGGAGATGATAATGATCCCGCTATGAGGAGATGATAATGATCCCGCTATGAGGAGATAATAATAATCCCGCTATGGGGAGATAATAATGATCCCGCTATGAGGAGATGTTAATGATCCCGCTATGTGGAGATGATAATGATCCTGCTATGAGTAGATGATAATGATCACGCTATGAGGAGATGATAATGATTCCGCTATGAGGAGATGATAGTGATCCCGCTATGAGGAGATGATAATGATCCCGCTATGAGAAGATAATGATCCCGCTATGAAGAGATAATAATGATCCCGCTATGAGGAGATAATAATGATCCCGCTTTGAGGAGATGATAATAATCCCGCTATGAGATGATAATGATCCCACTATGAGGAGATGATAATGATCCCGCTATGAGGAGATGATAATGACCCCGCTATGAGGAGATGATAATGATCCCGCTATAAGGGGAAGATAATGATCCCGCTATGAGGAGATGATAATGATCCCGCTATGAGGAGATGATAATGATACCGCTATGAGGAGATGATAATGATCTGGCTATGAGGAGATGATAATGATCCCGCTATGAGGAGATGATAATGATCCCGCTATGAGGAGATGATAATGATCCCGCTATGAGGAGATGATAATGATCCCGCTATGAGGAGATGATAATGATCCCGCTATGAGGAGATGATAATGATCCCGCTATGAGGAAAAGATAATGATCCCGATATGAGGAGATGATAATGATCCCGCTATGAGAAGATAATGATCCCGCTATGAGGAGATAATAATGATCCCGCTATGAGGAGATGTTAATGATCCCGCTATGAGGAGATGATAATGATCCTGCTATGAGTAGATGATAATGATCACGCTATGAGGAGATGATAATGATTCCGCTATGAGGAGATGATAGTGATCCCGCTATGAGGAGATGATAATGATCCCGCTATGAGAAGATAATGATCCCGCTATGAAGAGATAATAATGATCCCGCTATGAGGAGATAATAATGATCCCGCTTTGAGGAGATGATAATAATCCCGCTATGAGATGATAATGATCCCACTATGAGGAGATGATAATGATCCCGCTATGAGGAGATGATAATGACCCCGCTATGAGGAGATGATAATGATCCCGCTATAAGGGGAAGATAATGATCCCGCTATGAGGAGATGATAATGATCCCGCTATGAGGAGATGATAATGATACCGCTATGAGGAGATGATAATGATCTGGCTATGAGGAGATGATAATGATCCCGCTATGAGGAGATGATAATGATCCCGCTATGAGGAGATGATAATGATCCCGCTATGAGGAGATGATAATGATCCCGCTATGAGGAGATGATAATGATCCCGCTATGAGGAGATGATAATGATCCCGCTATGAGGAAAAGATAATGATCCCGATATGAGGAGATGATAATGATCCCGCTATGAGAAGATAATGATCCCGCTATGAGGAGATAATAATGATCCCGCTATGAGATAATAATGATCCCGCTATGAGGAGATGATAATGATCCCGCTATGAGATAATAATGATCCCACTATGAGGAGATGATAATGATCCCGCTATGAAGAGATGATAATGATCCCGCTATGAGGAGATGATAATGATCCCGCTATGAGATAATGATCCCGCTATGAGGAGATGATAATGATCCCGCTATGAGAAGATGATAATGATCCCGCTATGAGGAGATGATAATGATCCCGCTATGAGATGATAAAGATCCCGCTATGGGGAGATGATAATGATCCCGCTATGAGGAGATGATAATGATCCCGCTATGAGGAGATGATAAAGATCCCGCTATGAGGAGATGATAATGATCCCGCTATGAGGAGATGATAATGATCCCGCTATGAGGAGATGATAATGATCCCGCTATGAGGAGATGATAATGATCCCGCTATGAGGAGATGATAATGATCCCGCTATGAGGAGATGATAATGATCCCACTATGAGGAGATGATAATGATCCTGCTATGAGGAGATGATAATGATACTGCTATGAGGAGATAATAATGATCCCACTATGAGGAGATGATAAAGATCCCGCTATGAGGAGATGATAGTGATCCCGCTATGAGGAGATAATAATGATCCCGCTATGAGGAGATGATAATGATCCCGCTATGAGATGATAATGATCCCGCTATGAGGAGATGATAATGATCCCGCTATGAGATGATAATGATCACACTATGAGATGATAATGATCCCGCTATGAGATGATAATGATCCCGCTATGAGGAGATAATAATGATCCCGATATGAGGAGATGATAATGATCCCGCTATGAGATGATAATGATCCCACTATAAGGAGATAATAATGATCCCGCTATGAGGAGATGATAATGATCCCGCTATGAGGAGATGATAATGATCCCACTATGAGGAGATGATAATGATCCCGCTATGAGGAGAAGATAATGATCCCGCTATGAGGAGATGATAATGATCCCGCTATGAGATGATAATGATCCCACTAAGAGGAGATGATAATGATCCCGCTATGAGGAGATGATAATGATCCCGCTATGAGGAGAAGATAATGATCCCGCTATGAGGAGATGATAATGATCCCGCTATGAGGAGATAATGATCCCGCTATGAGGAGATGATAGTGATCCTGCTATGAGGAGATAATAATGATCCCGCTATGAGGAGATGATAATGATCCCGCTATGAGGAGATGATAATGATCCCGCTATGAGGAGATGATAGTGATCCTGCTATGAGGAGATGATAATGATCCCGCTATGAGAAGATGACAATGATCCCGCTATGAGGAGATGATAATGATCCCGCTATGAGGAGATGATGATTCCGCTATGAGATGATAACGATCCCGCTATGAGGAGATGATAATGATCCCGCTATGAGGAGATGATAATGATCCCGCTATGAGGAGATGATAATGATCCCGCTATGAGGAGATGATAATGATCCCGCTATGAGATGATGATAATGATCCCGCTATGAGGAGATAATAATGATCCGCTATGAGGAGATGATAATGATCCCGCTATGAGGAGATGATAATGATCTCGCTATGAGGAGATGATAATGATTCCGCTATGAGGAGATGATAATGATCCCGCTATGAGATGATAATGATCCCGCTATGAGATAAATAATAATGATCCCGCTATGAGGAGATGATAATGATCCCGCTATGAGGAGATGATAATGATCCCACTATGAGGAGATGATAATGATCCCGCTATGAGGAGAAGATAATGATCCCGATATGAGGAGATGATAATGATCCCGCTATGAGAAGATAATGATCCCGCTATGAGGAGATAATAATGATCCCGCTATGAGGAGATTATAATGATCCCGCTATGAGGAGATGATAATGATCCTGCTATGAGGAGATGATAATGATCCTGCTATGAGGAGATAATAATGATCCCGCTATGAGATGATAATGATCCCGCTATGAGGAGATGATAGTGATCCCGCTATGAGGAGATAATAATGATCCCGCTATGAGGAGATGATAATGATCCCGCTATGAGATGATAATGATCCCGCTATGAGATGATAATGATCCCGCTATGAGATGATAATGATCCCACTATGAGATGATAATGATCCCGCTATGTGATGATAATGATCCCGCTATGAGGAGATAATAATGATCCCGATTTGAGGAGATGATAATGATCCCGCTATGAGATGATAATGATCCCACTATAAGGAGATAATAATGATCCCGCTATGAGGAGATGATAATGATCCCGCTATGAGGAGAAGATAATGATCCCGATATGAGGAGATGATAATGATCCCGCTATGAGAAGATAATGATCCCGCTATGAGGAGATAATAATGATCCCGCTATGAGGAGATAATAATGATCCCGCTATGAGGAGATGATAATAATCCCGCTATGAGATGATAATGATCCCACTAAGAGGAGATGATAATGATCCCGCTATGAGGAGATGATAATGATCCCGCTATGAGGAGATGCTAATGATCCCGCTATGAGGAGATGATAATGATCCCGCTATGAGGAGATGATAATGATCCCGCTATGAGGAGATGATAGTGATCCTGCTATGAGGAGATGATAATGATCCCGCTATGAGGAGATGATAATGATCCCGCTATGAGGAGATGATAATGATCCCGCTATGAGGAGATGATAGTGATCCTGCTATGAGGAGATGATAATGATCCCGCTATGAGAAGATGATAACGATCCCGCTATGAGGAGATGATAATGATCCCGCTATGAGGAGATGTTAATGATCCCGCTATGAGGAGATGATAATGATCCCGCTATGAGATGATAATGATCCCGCTATGAGATGATGATAATGATCCCGCTATGAGGAGATAATAATGATCCGCTATGAGGAGATGATAATGATCCCGCTATGAGGAGATGATAATGATCTCGCTATGAGGAGATGATAATGATCCCGCTATGAGATGATAATGATCCCGCTATGAGATAATAATGATCCCGCTATGAGGAGATGATAATGATCCCGCTATGAGATGATAATGATCCCACTATGAGATGATAATGATCCCGCTATGAGGAGAAGATAATGATCCCGATATGAGGAGATGATAATGATCCCGCTATGAGAAGATAATGATCCCGCTATGAGGAGATAATAATGATCCCGCTATGAGAAGATAATGATCCCGCTATGAGATGATAATAATCCCGCTATGAGATGATAATGATCCAACTATGAAGAGATGATAATGATCCCGCTATGAGGAGATGATAATGATCCCGCTATGAGGAGATAATAATGATCCCGCTATGAGAAGATAATAATGATCCCGCTATGAGGAGATGATAATGATCCCGCTATGAGGAGATGATAATGATCCCGCTATGAGGAGATAATAATGATCCCGCTATGAGGAGATGATAATGATCCCGCTATGAGGAGATGATAATGATCCCGCTATGAGGAGATGATAGTGATCCTGCTATGAGGAGATAATAATGACCCCCGCTATGAGGAGATGATAATGATCCCGCTATGAGGAGATAATAATGATCCCGCTATGAGGAGATGATAATGATCCCGCTATGAGGAGATGATAGTGATCCTGCTATGAGGAGATAATAATGACCCCCGCTATGAGGAGATGATAATGATCCCGCTATGAGGAGATGATAATGATCCCGATATGAGGAGATGATAATGATCCCGCTATGAGAAGATAATGATCCCGCTATGAGGAGATAATAATGATCCCGCTATGAGGAGATAATAATGATCCCGCTATGAGGAGATGATAATGATCCCGCTATGAGGAGATGATAATGATCCCACTAAGAGGAGATGATAATGATCCCACTATGAGGAGATGATAATGATCCCGCTATGAGGAGATGATAATGATCCCGCTATGAGGAGATGATAATGATCCCGCTATGAGGAGATGATAATGATCCCGCTATGAGGAGATGATAGTGATCCTGCTATGAGGAGATAATAATGATCCCGCTATGAGGAGATGATAATGATCCCGCTATGAGGAGATGATAATGATCCCGCTATGAGGAGATGATAGTGATCCTGCTATGAGGAGATGATAATGATCCCGCTATGAGAAGATGATAATGATCCCGCTATGAGATGATAATGATCCCGCTATGAGGAGATGATGATTCCGCCATGAGATGATAACGATCCCGCTATGAGGAGATGATAATGATCCCGCTACGAGGAGATGATAATGATCCCGCTATGAGGAGATGATAATGATCCCGCTATGAGGAGTTGATAATGATCCCGCTATGAGATGATGATAATGATCCCGCTATGAGGAGATAATAATGATCCGCTATGAGGAGATGATAATGATCCCGCTATGAGGAGATGATAATGATCTCGCTATGAGGAGATGATAATGATCCCGCTATGAGGAGATGATAATGATCCCGCTATGAGGAGATGATAATGATCCCGCTATGAGGAGATGATAGTGATCCTGCTATGAGGAGATAATAATGATCCCGCTATGAGGAGATGATAATGATCCCGCTATGAGGAGATGATAATGATCCCGCTATGAGGAGATGATAATGATCCCGCTATGAGGAGTTGATAATGATCCCGCTATGAGATGATGATAATGATCCCGCTATGAGGAGATAATAATGATCCGCTATGAGGAGATGATAATGATCCCGCTATGAGGAGATGATAATGATCTCGCTATGAGGAGATGATAATGATCCCGCTATGAGGAGATGATAATGATCCCGCTATGAGGAGATGATAATGATCCCGCTATGAGGAGATGATAGTGATCCTGCTATGAGGAGATAATAATGATCCCGCTATGAGGAGATGATAATGATCCCGCTATGAGGAGATGATAATGATCCCGCTATGAGGAGATGATAGTGATCCTGCTATGAGGAGATGATAATGATCCCGCTATGAGAAGATGATAATGATCCCGCTATGAGATGATAATGATCCCGCTATGAGATGATGATTCCGCCATGAGATGATAACGATCCCGCTATGAGGAGATGATAATGATCCCGCTATGAGGAGATGATAATGATCCCGCTATGAGGAGATGATAATGATCCCGCTATGAGGAGTTGATAATGATCCCGCTATGAGATGATGATAATGATCCCGCTATGAGGAGATAATAATGATCCGCTATGAGGAGATGATAATGATCCCGCTATGAGGAGATGATAATGATCTCGCTATGAGGAGATGATAATGATTCCGCTATGAGGAGATGATAATGATCCCGCTATGAGATGATAATGATCCCGCTATAAGATAATAATGATCCCGGTATGAGGAGATGATAATGATCCCGCTATGAGGAGATGATAATGATCCCACTATGAGGAGATGATAATGATCCCGCTATGAGGAGATGATGATTCCGCCATGAGATGATAACGATCCCGCTATGAGGAGATGATAATGATCCCGCTATGAGGAGATGATAATGATCCCGCTATGAGGAGATGATAATGATCCCGCTATGAGGAGATGATAATGATCCCGCTATGAGATGATGATAATGATCCCGCTATGAGGAGATAATAATGATCCGCTATGAGGAGATAATAATGATCTGCTATGAGGAGATGATAATGATTCCGCTATGAGGAGATGATAATGATCCCGCTATAAGATGATAATGATCCCGCTATGAGATAATAATGATCCCGCTATGAGGAGATGATAATGATCCCGCTATGAGGAGATGATAATGATCCCACTATGAGGAGATGATAATGATCCCGCTATGAGGAGAAGATAATGATCCCGCTATGAGGAGAAGATAATGATCCCGATATGAGGAGATGATAATGATCCCGCTATGAGAAGATAATGATCCCGCTATGAGGAGATAATAATGATCCCGCTATGAGGAGATGATAATAATCCCGCTATGAGATGATAATGATCCCGCTATGAGGAGATGATAATGATCCCGCTATGAGGAGATAATAATGATCCGGCTATGAGGAGATAATAATGATCCCGCTATGAGATGATAATGATCCCGCTATGAGGAGATGATAATGATCCCGCTATGAGGAGATAATAATGATCCCGCTATGAGGAGATGATAATGATCCCGCTATGAGGAGATGATAGTGATCCTGCTATGAGGAGATAATAATGACCCCCGCTATGAGGAGATGATAATGATCCCGCTATGAGGAGATGATAATGATCCCGCTATGAGGAGATGATAGTGATCCCGCTATGAAGAGATGATAATGATCTTGCTATGATATTATAACATTAGTAATTATAATAATATGTTGGGGATAATATTATATTACTGTAATGTCGGGGTAGGGAGACAGACAGGTGAGCCCTAATCTACCCGCCACTCAGTCCCTGCCTGCTTGCACGGCGCGTCCTAGGCAACTGCGTACAACTGGGCGACGGTCCCTACGCTCAATAAGTGCATGACAAACAAGCAGACAAGTGTACACAGAAGCTAAGGGCAATGGGGCAGTTGCCCACGGCAACTCCGTGAGCAACAAGAGTAGTGAACGAGCCGAGTTAAACCAAGATTGTATGAGGTACCAAACGCAGAGCAGGAGCGTAGTCAGTAAATCCAGGGTCAAATAGAAGCAGAGGTCAATAGTAATAGCTGGAACAGCAGAGCCAGGAAACCAGACAGAATCACAGGCAAAAGAAGAGCTGGAAATGTAGGTATAAATAGACCGGGGCGGGAGCTAGAACCGTCTGGCCAGGCTGTGATAGGTTTTCCCACTCCTCAGCCTACCAGCCTGAGTGGTAGCAGATCGAGTCACTCTATCAGACCTAGGAGCAGATGCAGACTGATTAACCGCGGGCATCGACACAGAAGTGTAATCAGCAGATAATTCCTCGATGATAATAATATGACCATCGAGCATGAAGGATGTCATTCTCGGCTCTACAATATTCTTCCTGTGTCCAGTAAGGCGCTTATCTTCAGTCCACCCCTCGTTTACAGTCATATTCTCTACAGTATACCGATTTACAGTCTACCGCTCTACTGTTCCCTCCTATACAGTCCTCTCCTCTACAATCTTCTGTTTTACAGTTCTACCGTCTACAGTCCTTCCCTACAGTCTCCCCTGTACAGTCTTCTTCACTACAGTCCTCCCCTGTACAGTCCTCTCCTCTCTACAGTGCTCTGTAGTCCTCTTCTCTCCACAGTCCTCGGTACAGTACTCTTCTCTATACAGTCCTCCCTGTACAGTCCGCTTCTGTCTACAGTCCTCCCTGTATAGTCCTCTTCTCTCTACAGTCCTCTCCTCTGTACAGTCCTCTTCTTTCTAAAGTCCTCTGTACAGTCCTCTTCTCTCTACAGTCCTCTCCTCTCTACAGTCCTCTGTACTGTCCACTTCTCTCTAATCTTCTCTCTACAGTCCTCTGTACAGTCCTCTCCTCTGTACAGAACTCTGCTCTTCTGCTCTCCCCTGTACAGCCCTCTCCTCTCTACAATCCTTTCTGTACAGTTCTCTCCTCTCTACAGTCCTCTTCTCTCTAGTCTTCTCTCTACAGTCCTCTCTACAGTCGTCTCCTCTCTACAGTCCTCTGTATAGTCCTCTTCTCTCTACAGTCCTCTTCTCCCTACAGTTCTCTCTACAGTCCTCTCCTCTCTACAGTCCTCTCCTCTTACAGTACTCTTCTCTCTACAGTCCTCTCCTCTCTACAGTACTCTTCTCTCTACAGTCCTCTGTACAGTCCTCTTCTCTCTACAGTCCTCTCCTCTGTACTGTCCTCTCTTCCCTCTACAGTCCTCTTCTCTCTACAGTCCTCTCCTCTCTACAGTCCTCTTCTCTCTACAGTCCTCTATACTGTACTCTTCTCTCTACAGTTATCTCCTCTCTACAGTCCTCTGTACTTTCCTCTTCTCTCTACAGTCCTCCCTGTACAGTACTCTTCTCTCTACAGTCCTCTGTACAGTCCTCTTCTCTCTAGTCCTCCCTGTACAGTACTCTTCCCTCTACAGTCCTCCCTGTACAGTCCTCTTCTCTCTACAGTCCTCTGTACAGTCCTCCTCTCTACAGTCCTCCCTGTACAGTCCTCTTCTCTCAACAGTCCTACTCTGTACAGTCCTCTCCTCACTACAGTTCTCCCTGTACAGTCATCTCCTCTCTACAGTCCTCTCCTCTCTACAGTCCTCTCTGTACAGACCTCTCCAGTGTTCTGTACAGTCCTCTTCTCTCTACAGTCCTCCCTGTACAGTCCTCTTCTCTCTACAGTCCTCCCTGTACAGTCATCTTCTCCCTATAGTCCTCACTGTACAGTCATCTTCTCTCTACAGTCCTCTTCTATCTACCGTCCTCTGTATAGTCCTCTCCTCTGTACAGTCCTCTCCTTTCTACAGTCCTCTCCTCTCTACAAACCTCTGTACAGTCCTCTTCTCCCTACAGTCCTCTGTACAGTCCTCTTCTTTCTACAGTCCCCTGTACAGTCCTATCTACAGTCCTCGTCTCTCTACAGTCCTCTCCTCTTTACAGTCCTCTCTCTACAGTTCTCTGTACAGTCCTTTGCTCTCTACAGTCTTCTCCTCTCTACAGTCCTCTCCTCTCTACAGTCCTCCCTGTACAGTCCTCCCTGTACAGTCCTCTTCTCTCTACAGTCCTCTCCTCTGTACAGTCCTCTCCTCTCTACAGTCCTCCCTATACAGTCCTCTTCTCTCTACAGTGCTCCCTGTACAGTTATGTTCTCCCTACAGTCCTCCCTGTACAGTCATCTTCTCTCTACAGTCCTCTTCTATCTACTGTCCTCTGTACAGTCCTCTCCTCTGTAAATTCCTCACCTCTCTACAGTCCTCTGTACAGTCCTCTCCTTTCTACAGTACTCTTCTCTCTACAGTCCTCTATACAGTCCTCTCCTCTCTACAGTCCTCTTTCCTCTACAGTCCTCTGTAGTAATCTCCTCCATACAGTCCTCATCCCCTGTACAGTCCTATCTACAGTCCTCTTCTCTCTACAGTCCTCTGTACAGTCTTATTCTCTCTTCAGTCCTCCCTGTAAAGTTCTCTCCTTTCTACAGTCCTATGTACAGTCCTCTTCTCTCTACAGTCCTCTCCTCTCTACAGTCCTTTCCTCTACAGTCCTCTCCTCTCTACAGTCCTCTTCTCTCTACAGTCCTTCCTGTACAGTCCTCTCCTCTGTACAGTCCTCTCATCTCTACAGTCCTCTTCACTCTACAGTCCTCTCCTCCATACAGTCCTCTCCTCTCTACAGTACTCCCTGTACAATCCTCTACTCTCTATAGTCCTCCCTGTACAGTCCTCTCCTCTCTACATTCCTCTGTACAGTACTCTCCTCTCTACAGTCCTCTGTACAGTCCTCTTCTCTGTACAGTCCTCTTCTTTCTACAGTCCTCTGTACAGTCTTCTTCTCTCTAGTCCTCCGTACAGTCCCCTTCTCTCTACAGTCCTCTGTACAGTCCTCTCCTCTCTATAGTCCTCCCTGTACAGTCCTCTCCTCTCTACAGTCCTCTGTACAGTACTCTCCTTTGTACAGTCCTCTGTACAGTCCTCTTCTCTGTACAGTCCTCTTCTTTCTACAATCCTTTGTACAGTCCTCTTCTCTTTACAGTCCTCTGTACAGTTCTCTTCTCTCTACAGTCCTCCGTACAGTCCCCTTCTCTCTACAGTCCTCTGTACCGTCCTCTCCTCTCTACAGTCCTCCCTGTACATTCATCTTCTCTCTACAGTCCTCTTCTATCTACAGTCCTCTCCTTTCTACAGTCCTCTTCTCTCTACAGTCCTCTCCTCTCTACAGTCCTCTTCCCTCTAGTCCCCTGTACAGTCCTCTCCTCCCTACAGTCCTCATCTCTATACAGTCCTCTTCTCACTACAGTCCCCTGTACAGTCCTATCTACAGTCCTCTTCTCTCTACAGTCCTCTGTACAGTCTTATTCTCTCTTCAGTCCTCCCTGTAAAGTTCTCTCCTCTCTACAGTCCTATATACAGTCCTCTTCTCTCTACAGCCCTCTCCTCTCTACAGTCCTCTCTACAGTCTTCTGCTCTCTACAGTTCTCTGTATTTGCTCTCTACAGTCTTCTCCTCTCTACAGTCCTCCCTGTACAGTCCTCTCCTCTCTACAGTCCTCCCTGTACAGTCCTCTCTGTACAGTACTCTTCTTTCTAGAGTCCTTTGTACAGTCCTCTTCTCTCTACAGCCCTCTGTACAGTACTCTTCTCTCTACAGTCCCCCGTACAATCCAATTCTCTCTACAGTCCTCTGTACAGTCCTCTTCTCTCTACAGTCCTCTGTACAGTCCTCTCCTCTCTACAGTCCTCTTCCCTCTACAGTCCTCTGTACAGTCTTCTCCTCCCTACAGTCCTCATCTCTCTAGTCCTCTTCTCACTACAGTCCCCTGTACAGTCCTATCTACAGTCCTCTTCTCTCTACAGTCCTCTGTACAGTCTTATTCTCTCTTCAGTCCTCCCTTTAAAGTTCTCTCTTCTCTACAGTCCTATGTACAGTCCTCTTCTCTCTACAGCCCTCTCCTCTGTACAGTCCTCTCTACAGTCTTCTGCTCTCTACAGTTCTCTGTACAGTCCTTTGCTCTCTACAGTCTTCTCCTCTCTACAGTCCTCCCTGTACAGTCCTCTCCTCTCTACAGTCCTCCCTGTACAGTCCTCTGTGTACAGTACTCTTCTTTCTAGATTCCTTTGTACAGTCCTCTTCTCTCTACAGCCCTCTGTACAGTACTCTTCTCTCTACAGTCCCCCGTACAATCCAATTCTCTCTACAGTCCTATGTACAGTCCTCTTCTCTCTACAGTCCTCTGTACAGTACTCTTCTCTCTACAGTCCTCTCCTCTCTACATTCCTATTCTTTCTACAGTTCTTTGTACAGTCCTCTTCTCTTTACAGTCCTCCTGTCTCTACAGTCCCCCATACAATCCCCTTCTCTCTACAGTCCTCTGTACAGTCCTCTTCTCTCTACAGTCCTTTGTACAGTCCTCTTCTCTCTACAGTCCCCAGTACAATCCCCTTCTCTCTACAGTCCTCTCCTCTCTACAGTCCTCTTCCCTCTACAGTCCTCTGTACAGTCCTCTCCTCCCTACAGTCCTCATCTCTCTACAGTCTTCTTCTAACTACAGTCCCCTGTACAGTCCTATCTACAGTCCTCTTCTCTCTTCAGTCCTCCCTGTAAAGTTCTCTCCTCTCTACAGTCCTCTTCTCTCTACAGTCCTCTCCTCTCTACAGTCCTTTCCTCTCCACAGTACTCTGTGCAGTCATCTCCTCTCTACAGTCCTCTGCTCTCTACAGTTCTCTGTACAGTCCTTGGCTCTCTACAATCTTCTCCTCTCTACAGTCTTCTCCTCTCTACAGCCCTCCCTGTACAGTCCTCTTCTCTCTACAGTCCTTCCTGTACAGTCCTCTCCTCTCTACAGTCCTCCCTATACAGTCCTCTTCTCTCTACAGTCCTCCCTGTACAGTCATGTTCTCCCTACAGTTATCCCTGTACAGTAATCTTCTCTCTACAGTCCTCTTCTATCTACTGTCCTCTGTACAGTCCTCTCCTCTGTAAATTCCTCACCACACTACAGTCCTCTGTACAGTCCTCTCCTTTCTACAGTCCTCTTCACTCTACAGTCCTCTCCTCTCTAAAGTCCTCTTCCCTCTACAGTCCTCTCCTCCCTACAGTCCTCATCTCTCTACAGTCATGTTCTCCCTAGTCATCCCTGTACAGTCATCTTCTCTCTACAGTCCTCTTCTATCTACTGTCCTCTGTACAGTCCTCTCCTCTGTAAATTCCTCACCACACTAGTCCTCTGTACAGTCCTCTCCTTTCTACAGTCCTCTGTACAGTCCTCTCCTCTCTACAGTCCTCTTCCCTCTACAGTCCTCTCCTCCCTACAGTCCTCATCTCTCTACAGTCCTCTTCTCACTACAGTCCCCTGTACAGTCCGCTTCTCTCTACAGTCCTCTTCAGTCCTCCATGTAAAGTTCTCTCATCTCTACAGTCCTATATACAGTCCTCTTCTCTCTACAGCCCTCTCCTCTCTACAGTCCTTTGCTCTCTACAGTCTTCTGCTCTCTACAGTCCTCCCTGTACAGTCCTCTTCTCTCTACAGTCCTCTTCTCTGTACAGTCCTTCCTGTACAGTCCTCTCCTCTCTACAGTCCTCTGTACAGTCCTCTCATCCCTACAGTCCTCTTCTCTCTACAGTCTTCTCCCTACAGTCCTCTACTCCCTACAGTCCTCTCCTCTCTACAGTACCCCCTGTGCAGTACAGTCCTCTCCTCTCTATAGTCCTCCCTGTACAGTCCTCTCCTCTCTACAGTCCTCTGTACAGTACTCTCCTTTCTACAGTCCTCTGTACAGTCCTCTTCTCTGTACAGTCCTCTTCTTTCTACAATCCTTTGTACAGTCCTCTTCTCTTTACAGTCTTCTGTACAGTTCTCTTCTCTCTACAGTCCTCCGTACAGTCCCCTTCTCTCTACAGTCCTCTGTACCGTCCTCTCCTCTCTACAGTCCTCCCTGTACAGTCATCTTCTCTCTACAGTCCTCTTCTATCTACTGTCCTCTGTACAGTCCTCTCCTCTGTAAATTCCTCACCACTCTACAGTCCTCTCCTTTCTACAGTCCTCTTCTCTCTACAGTCCTCTGTACAGTCCTCTCCTCTCTACAGTCCTCTTCCCTCTACAGTCCTCTTCTCACTACAGTCCCCTGTACAGTCCTATCTACAGTCCTCTTCTCTCTACAGTCCTCTGTACAGTCTTATTCTCTCTTCAGTCCTCCCTTTAAAGTTCTCTCTTCTCTACAGTCCTATGTACAGTCCTCTTCTCTCTACAGCCCTCTCCTCTGTACAGTCCTCTCTACAGTCTTCTGCTCTCTACAGTTCTCTGTACAGTCCTTTGCTCTCTACAGTCTTCTCCTCTCTACAGTCCTCCCTGTACAGTCCTCTCCTCTCTACAGTCCTCCCTGTACAGTCCTCTGTGTACAGTACTCTTCTTTCTAGATTCCTTTGTACAGTCCTCTTCTCTCTACAGCCCTCTGTACAGTACTCTTCTCTCTACAGTCCCCCGTACAATCCAATTCTCTCTACAGTCCTATGTACAGTCCTCTTCTCTCTACAGTCCTCTGTACAGTACTCTTCTCTCTACAGTCCTCTCCTCTCTACATTCCTATTCTTTCTACAGTTCTTTGTACAGTCCTCTTCTCTTTACAGTCCTCCTGTCTCTACAGTCCCCCATACAATCCCCTTCTCTCTACAGTCCTCTGTACAGTCCTCTTCTCTCTACAGTCCTTTGTACAGTCCTCTTCTCTCTACAGTCCCCAGTACAATCCCCTTCTCTCTACAGTCCTCTCCTCTCTACAGTCCTCTTCCCTCTACAGTCCTCTGTACAGTCCTCTCCTCCCTACAGTCCTCATCTCTCTACAGTCTTCTTCTAACTACAGTCCCCTGTACAGTCCTATCTACAGTCCTCTTCTCTCTTCAGTCCTCCCTGTAAAGTTCTCTCCTCTCTACAGTCCTCTTCTCTCTACAGTCCTCTCCTCTCTACAGTCCTTTCCTCTCCACAGTACTCTGTGCAGTCATCTCCTCTCTACAGTCCTCTGCTCTCTACAGTTCTCTGTACAGTCCTTGGCTCTCTACAATCTTCTCCTCTCTACAGTCTTCTCCTCTCTACAGCCCTCCCTGTACAGTCCTCTTCTCTCTACAGTCCTTCCTGTACAGTCCTCTCCTCTCTACAGTCCTCCCTATACAGTCCTCTTCTCTCTACAGTCCTCCCTGTACAGTCATGTTCTCCCTACAGTTATCCCTGTACAGTAATCTTCTCTCTACAGTCCTCTTCTATCTACTGTCCTCTGTACAGTCCTCTCCTCTGTAAATTCCTCACCACACTACAGTCCTCTGTACAGTCCTCTCCTTTCTACAGTCCTCTTCACTCTACAGTCCTCTCCTCTCTAAAGTCCTCTTCCCTCTACAGTCCTCTCCTCCCTACAGTCCTCATCTCTCTACAGTCATGTTCTCCCTAGTCATCCCTGTACAGTCATCTTCTCTCTACAGTCCTCTTCTATCTACTGTCCTCTGTACAGTCCTCTCCTCTGTAAATTCCTCACCACACTAGTCCTCTGTACAGTCCTCTCCTTTCTACAGTCCTCTGTACAGTCCTCTCCTCTCTACAGTCCTCTTCCCTCTACAGTCCTCTCCTCCCTACAGTCCTCATCTCTCTACAGTCCTCTTCTCACTACAGTCCCCTGTACAGTCCGCTTCTCTCTACAGTCCTCTTCAGTCCTCCATGTAAAGTTCTCTCATCTCTACAGTCCTATATACAGTCCTCTTCTCTCTACAGCCCTCTCCTCTCTACAGTCCTTTGCTCTCTACAGTCTTCTGCTCTCTACAGTCCTCCCTGTACAGTCCTCTTCTCTCTACAGTCCTCTTCTCTGTACAGTCCTTCCTGTACAGTCCTCTCCTCTCTACAGTCCTCTGTACAGTCCTCTCATCCCTACAGTCCTCTTCTCTCTACAGTCTTCTCCCTACAGTCCTCTCCTCCCTACAGTCCTCTCCTCTCTACAGTACCCCCTGTGCAGTACAGTCCTCTCCTCTCTATAGTCCTCCCTGTACAGTCCTCTCCTCTCTACAGTCCTCTGTACAGTACTCTCCTTTCTACAGTCCTCTGTACAGTCCTCTTCTCTGTACAGTCCTCTTCTTTCTACAATCCTTTGTACAGTCCTCTTCTCTTTACAGTCTTCTGTACAGTTCTCTTCTCTCTACAGTCCTCCGTACAGTCCCCTTCTCTCTACAGTCCTCTGTACCGTCCTCTCCTCTCTACAGTCCTCCCTGTACAGTCATCTTCTCTCTACAGTCCTCTTCTATCTACTGTCCTCTGTACAGTCCTCTCCTCTGTAAATTCCTCACCACTCTACAGTCCTCTCCTTTCTACAGTCCTCTTCTCTCTACAGTCCTCTGTACAGTCCTCTCCTCTCTACAGTCCTCTTCCCTCTACAGTCCTCTTCTCCATACAGTCATCATCTCTCTACAGTCCTCTTCTCACTACAGTCCCCTGTACAGTCCTATCTACAGTCCTCTTTTCTCTACAGTCCTCTTCTCTCTTCAGTCCTCCCTGTAAAGTTCTCTCCTCTCTACAGTCCTATGTACAGTCCTCTTCTCTGTACAGCCCTGTCCTCTCTACAGTCCTCTGCTCTCTACAGTTCTCTGTACAGTCCTTTGCTCTCTACAGTGATCTCCTCTCTACAGTCCTCCCTGTACAGTCCTCTTCTCTCTACAGTCCTCTCCTCTGTACAGTCCTTCCTGTACAGTCCTCTCCTCTCTACAGTCCTCTGTACAGTCCTCTCATCTCTACAGTCCTCTTCTCTCTACAGTCCTCTTCTCCCTACAGTCCTCTCCTCCCTACAGTCCTCTCCTCTCTACAGTACTCCCTGTACAGTCCTCTCCTCTCTCTAGTCCTGCCTGTACAGTCCTCTCCTTTCTACAGTCTTCTGTACAGTACTCTCCTTTGTACAGTCCTCTTCTCTGTACAGTCCTCTTATTTCTACAATCCTTTGTACAGTCCTCTTCTCTTTACAGTCCTCTGTACAGTTCTCTTCTCTCTACAGTCCTCCGTACAGTCCCCTTCTCTCTACAGTCCTCTGTACCGTCCTCTCCTCTCTACAGTCCTCCCTGTACAGTCATCTTCTCTCTACAGTCCTCTTCTATCTACTGTCCTCTGTACAGTCCTCTCCTCTGTAAATTCCTCACCACTCTACAGTCCTCTGAACAGTCCTCTCCTTTCTACAGTCCTCTTCTCTCTACAGTCCTCTTCCCTCTACAGTCCTCTGTACCGTCCTCTCCTCTCTACAGTCCTCCCTGTACAGTCATCTTCTCTCTACAGTCCTCTTCTATCTACTGTCCTCTGTACAGTCCTCTCCTCTGTAAATTCCTCACCACTCTACAGTCCTCTGTACAGTCCTCTCCTTTCTACAGTCCCCTTCTCTCTACAGTCCTCTGTACCGTCCTCTCCTCTCTACAGTCCTCCCTGTACAGTCATCTTCTCTCTACAGTCCTCTTCTATCTACTGTCCTCTGTACAGTCCTCTCCTCTGTAAATTCCTCACCACTCTACAGTCCTCTGTACAGTCCTCTCCTTTCTACAGTCCTCTTCTCTCTACAGTCCTCTTCCCTCTACAGTCCTCTGTACAGTCCTCTCCTCCATACAGTCCTCATCTCTCTACAGCCCTCTTCTCACTACAGTCCCCTGTACAGTCCTATCTACAGTCCTTTTCTCTCTACAGTCCTCTGTACAGTCCTCTTCTCTCTACAGTCCTCTGCTCTCTACAGTTCTCTGTACAGTCCTTTGCTCTCTACAGTCTTCTCCTCTCTACAGTCCTCCCTGTACAGTCCTCATCTCTCTACAGTCCTCTGTACAGTCCTCTCCTCTGTACAGTACTCTTCTCTCTACTGTCCCCCGTACAATCCCCTTCTCTCTACAGTCCTCTTCTCTCTACAGTACTTTGTACAGTCCTCTCCTTTCCACAGTCCTCTGTACAGCCCTCTCCTCTCTACAGTCCTCTGTACAGTCCTCTTCTTTCTACAGTCCTTTGTACAGTCCTCCTCTCTACAGTCCCCCGTACAATCCCCTTCTCTCTACAGTCCTCTGTAAAGTCCTCTTCTCTCTACAGTCCTGTGTACAGTCCTCTTCTCTCTACAGTCCCCAGTACAATCCCCTTCTCTCTACAGTCATCTCCTCTCTACAGTCGTCTCCTCTCTACAGTCCTCTTCTCTCTACAGTCTTCTGTACAGTCCTCTTCTCTCTAGTCATCTTCTCTCTAGTCCTCTGTACAGTCCTCCCTGTACAGTCCTCTTCTCTGTACAGTCCTCTCCTCTCTACAGTCCACTTCTCTCTACAGTCCTCCCTGTACAGTCCTCTCCTCTCTACAGTCCTTTTTTCTCTACAGTCCTCCTCTCTCTACAGTCCTCCCTGTAGTCCTCTTCTCTACAGTCCTCCCTGTACAGTCCTCTTCTCTCTACAGTCCTCTCTGTACAGTCCGGTCCTCTGTACAGTCCTCTCCTCCCTGTACAGTCCTCTCCTCCTTGTACAGTCCTCTTCTCTCTACAGCCCTCTTCTCTCTGCAGTCCTCTTCTCTCTACAGTCCTCTGAACAGTTCTATCTACAGTCGTCTCCTCTCTACTTGCCTCTTCTCTCTACAGTCCTCTGTAGTCCTCTTCTCTCTACAGTACTGTGTACAGTCCTCTTCTCTCTACAGTCCCCAGTACAATCCCCTTCTCTCTACAGTCCTCTCCTCTCTACAGTCCTCTTCTCTCTAGTCTTCTGTACAGTCCTCTTCTCTCTACAGTCCTCTGTACAGTCCTCCCTGTACAGTCCTCTTCTCTCTACAGTCCTCTCCTCTCTGCAGTCCTCTTCTCTCTACAGTCCTCTGTATAGTCCTCTTCTTCCTACAGTTCTCTCTACAGTCCTCTCCTCTCTACAGTCCTTTCCTCTTACAGTACTCTTCTCTCTACAGTCCTCTCCTCTCTACAGTCCTCTCCTCTCTACAGTCCTCTCCTCTCTATAGTCCTCACCTCTCTACAGTCCTCTGTACAGTCCTCTTCTCTCTACAGTACTCTGTACAGTCCTCTCCTCTCCACAGTCCTCTTCTCTCTACAGTACTCTGTACAGTCCTCTTCTCTCTACAGTCCTCCCTGCAGTCCTCTTCTCTCTACAGTCCTCTTCTCTCTACAGTCCTCTCCTCTCTACAGTCCTCTTCTCTCTAGTCCTCTTCTCTCTACAGTCTTCTTCTCTCTACAGTCCTCTGTACTTTCCTCTTCTCTCTACAGTCCTCCCTGTACAGTACTCTTCTCTCTACAGTCCTCTGTACAGTCCTCTTCTCTCTACAGTCCTCCCTGTACAGTACTCTTCTCCATACAGTCCTCTTCTCTCTACAGTCCTCTGTACAGTCCTCCCTGTACAGTACTCTTTTCTCTACAGTCCTCCTCTGTACAGTCCTCTCCTCTCTACAGTCCTCCGTACAGTCCGCTTCTCTCTACAGTCCTCTCCTCTCTATAGTCCTCCCTGTACAGTACTCTTCTTTCTAGAGTCCTTTGTACAGTCCTCTTCTCTCTACAGCCCTCTGTACAGTACTCTTCTCTCTACAGTCCCCCGTACAATCCCCTTCTCTCTACAGTCCTCTTCCCTCTACAGTCCTTTGTACAGTCCTCTCCTCTCTAGTCCTCTGTACAGTCCTCTAATCTCTACAGTCCTCGCTACAGTCCTCTCCTCTCTACAGTCCTCTTTTCTCTACAGTCCTCTTCTCTGTACAGTCCTCTGTACAGTCCTCTTCTCTCTACAGTCCTCTGTACAGTCCTCTTCTCTCTACAGTCCTCTTCTCTCTACAGTCCTCTTCTCTGTAAAGTCCTCTGTACAGTCCTCTTCTCTCTACAGTCCTCTTCTCTGTACAGTCCTCTTCTCTCTACAGTCCTCTCTGTACAGTCCGGTCCTCTGTACAGTCCTCTCCTCCCTGTACAGTCCTCTCCTCCTTGTACAGTCCTCTTCTCTCTACAGCCCTCTTCTCTCTGCAGTCCTCTTCTCTCTACAGTCCTCTGAACAGTTCTATCTACAGTCGTCTCCTCTCTACTTGCCTCTTCTCTCTACAGTCCTCTGTAGTCCTCTTCTCTCTACAGTACTGTGTACAGTCCTCTTCTCTCTACAGTCCCCAGTACAATCCCCTTCTCTCTACAGTCCTCTCCTCTCTACAGTCCTCTTCTCTCTAGTCTTCTGTACAGTCCTCTTCTCTCTACAGTCCTCTGTACAGTCCTCCCTGTACAGTCCTCTTCTCTCTACAGTCCTCTCCTCTCTGCAGTCCTCTTCTCTCTACAGTCCTCTGTATAGTCCTCTTCTTCCTACAGTTCTCTCTACAGTCCTCTCCTCTCTACAGTCCTTTCCTCTTACAGTACTCTTCTCTCTACAGTCCTCTCCTCTCTACAGTCCTCTCCTCTCTATAGTCCTCACCTCTCTACAGTCCTCTGTACAGTCCTCTTCTCTCTACAGTACTCTGTACAGTCCTCTCCTCTCCACAGTCCTCTGTACAGTCCTCTTCTCTCTACAGTACTCTGTACAGTCCTCTTCTCTCTACAGTCCTCCCTGCAGTCCTCTTCTCTCTACAGTCCTCTTCTCTCTACAGTCCTCTCCTCTCTACAGTCCTCTTCTCTCTACAGTCCTCTGTACTTTCCTCTTCTCTCTACAGTCCTCCCTGTACAGTACTCTTCTCTCTACAGTCCTCTGTACAGTCCTCTTCTCTCTACAGTCCTCCCTGTACAGTACTCTTCTCCATACAGTCCTCTTCTCTCTACAGTCCTCCCTGTACAGTCCTCTTTTCTCTACAGTCCTCCTCTGTACAGTCCTCTCCTCTCTACAGTCCTCCGTACAGTCCGCTTCTCTCTACAGTCCTCTCCTCTCTATAGTCCTCCCTGTACAGTACTCTTCTTTCTAGAGTCCTTTGTACAGTCCTCTTCTCTCTACAGCCCTCTGTACAGTACTCTTCTCTCTACAGTCCCCCGTACAATCCCCTTCTCTCTACAGTCCTCTTCCCTCTACAGTCCTTTGTACAGTCCTCTCCTCTCTAGTCCTCTGTACAGTCCTCTAATCTCTACAGTCCTCGCTACAGTCCTCTCCTCTCTACAGTCCTCTTTTCTCTACAGTCCTCTTCTCTGTACAGTCCTCTGTACAGTCCTCTTCTCTCTACAGTCCTCTGTACAGTCCTCTTCTCTCTACAGTCCTCTTCTCTCTACAGTCCTCTTCTCTGTAAAGTCCTCTGTACAGTCCTCTTCTCTCTACAGTCCTCTTCTCTGTACAGTCCTCTTCTCTCTACAGTCCTCTTCTCTCTACAGTCCTCTCCTCTGTACAGTCTTCTTCTCTGTAGTCCTATTCTCTCTACAGTCCTCTTCTCTCTACAGTCCTCTTCTCTCTACAGTCCTCTGTACAGTCCTCTCCTCTCTACAGTCCTCCCTGTACAGTCCTCTCCTCTCTACAGTCCTCTTTTCTCTGCAGTCCTCTGTACAGTCCTCTCCTCTGTACATTCCTCTTCTCTGTACAGTCCTCTTCTCCCTACAGTCCTCTGTACAGTCCTCTTCTCTCTACAGTCCTCTGTACAGACCTCTCCTCTGTACAGTCCTCCCTGTACAGTCCTCTCCTCTCTAGAGTCCTATGTATAGTCCTCTTCTCTCTACAGTCCTCTTATCTGTACAGTCCTCTGTACAGTCCTCTTCTCTCTACAGTCCTCTTCTCTGTACAGTCCTCTCCTCTCTACAGTCCTTCCTGTACAGTCCTCTCCTCTCTACAGTCCTCTGTACAGTCCTCTTCTCTCTACAGTCCTCTTCTCTCTACAGTCCTCTGTACAGTCCTCTTCTCTGTACAGTCCTCTTCTCTCTACAGTCCTCTGTACAGTCCTCTTCTCTCTACAGTCCTCTGTAGTCCTCTTCTCTGTACAGTCCTCTGTACAGTCCTCTTCTCTCTACAGTCCTCTGTACAGTCATCTTCTCTGTACAGTCCTCTCCTCTCTACAGTCCTCCCTGTACAGTCCTCTCCTCTCTAGAGTCCTCTGTACAGTCCTCTTCTCTCTACAGTCCTCTCCTCTGTACAGTCCTCCCTCTACAGTCCTCTCCTCTCTAGAGTCCTCTGTACAGTCCTCTTCTCTCTACAGTCCTTTTCTCTGTACAGTCCTCTCCTCTCTACAGTCCTCTCCTCTCTACAGTCCTCTGTACAGTCCTCTCCTCTGTACAGTCCTCTGTACAGTCCTCTCCTCTCTACAGTCCTCTGTACAGTCATCTTCTCTGTACAGTCCTCTCCTCTCTACAGTCCTCCCTGTACAGTCCTCTCCTCTCTAGAGTCCTCTGTACAGTCCTCTTCTCTCCACAGTCCTCGGTACAGTCCTCTTCTCTGTACAGTCCTCTGTACAGTCCTCTTCTCTCTACAGTCCTCTGTACAGTCATCTTCTCTGTACAGTCCTCTCCTCTCTACAGTCCTCCCTGTACAGTCCTCTCCTCTCTAGAGTCCTCTGTACAGTCCTCTTCTCTCTACAGTCCTCTCCTCTGTACAGTCCTCCCTCTACAGTCCTCTCCTCTCTAGAGTCCTCTGTACAGTCCTCTTCTCTCTACAGTCCTTTTCTCTGTACAGTCCTCTCCTCTCTACAGTCCTCTCCTCTCTACAGTCCTCTGTACAGTCCTCTCCTCTGTACAGTCCTCTGTACAGTCCTCTCCTCTCTACAGTCCTCCCTGTAGAGCTGCTCCATAGACTGCGCTGTGCTGCTCGTATTTGCGGCTGGTGAAATCTGATCTGTTACAGTTCCCGCCCACTCACACGGTCCTGTTTTTAGTGGGTTCAGTCTCCATGGAAACAAGACCTCATTCTCCGCCCTGATATCACATCGAGGCATGGAACGCGGCGTTTAAATGTAAAAGCCAATAAACGGCTGCTATACACAGAGCAGATGGAACCGACCAACCACAGCCCGGCTTGTTTACCGCCTGCCCGGAGAGCAGATGAGGGGGGTTTGTTTGGGTTACGAGGCTCAGCTGTGAGAGAAGAGAAGAGGACGGAGGAGATCGAGGTACAAGCGGCATAGAGAGCACTGTCCTGTCATATACAGCATGTAATATATACCGGAGACTGACTGTATATAATATATACCGGAGACTGAGGTACAAGCGGCATAGAGAGGACTGTCCTGTCATATACAGCATGTAATATATACCGGAGACTGACTGTATATAATATATACCGGAGACTGAGGTACAAGCGGCATAGAGAGCACTGTCCTGTCATATACAGCATGTAATATATACCAGAGACTGACTGTATATAATATATACCGGAGACTGAGGTACAAGCGGCATAGAGAGGACTGTCCTGTCATATACAGCATGTAATATATACCGGAGACTGACTGTATATAATATACACCGGAGACTGAGGTACAAGCGGCATAGAGAGCACTGTCCTGTCATATACAGCATGTAATATATACCGGAGACTGACTGTATATAATATATACCGGAGACTGAGGTACAAGCGGCATAGAGAGGACTGTCCTGTCATATACAGCATGTAATATATACCGGAGACTGACTGTATATAATATATACCGGAGACTGAGGTACAAGCGGCATAGAGAGCACTGTCCTGTCATATACAGCATGTAATATATACCGGAGACTGACTGTATATAATATATACCGGAGACTGAGGTACAAGCGGCATAGAGAGGACTGTCCTGTCATATACAGCATGTAATATATACCGGAGACTGACCGTATATAATATATACCGGAGACTGACTGTATATAATATATACCGGAGACTGAGGTACAAGCGGCATAGAGAGGACTGTCCTGTCATATACAGCATGTAATATATACCGGAGACTGACCGTATATAATATATACCGGAGACTGAGGTACAAGCGGCATAGAGAGCACTGTCCTGTCATATACAGCATGTAATATATACCAGAGACTGACTGTATATAATATACACCGGAGACTGAGGTACAAGCGGCATAGAGAGCACTGTCCTGTCATATACAGCATGTAATATATACCGGAGACTGACTGTATATAATATATACCGGAGACTGAGGTACAAGCGGCATAGAGAGGACTGTCCTGTCATATACAGCATGTAATATACACCGGAGACTGACTGTATATAATATATACCGGAGACTGAGGTACAAGCGGCATAGAGAGGACTGTCCTGTCATATACAGCATGTAATATATACCGGAGACTGACCGTATATAATATATACCGGAGACTGAGGTACAAGCGGCATAGAGAGGACTGTCCTGTCATATACAGCATGTAATATATACCGGAGACTGACTGTATATAATATATACCGGAGACTGAGGTACAAGCGGCATAGAGAGCACTGTCCTGTCATATACAGCATGTAATATATACCGGAGACTGACTGTATATAATATATACCAGAGACTGAGGTACAAGCGGCATAGAGAGCACTGTCCTGTCATATACAGCATGTAATATATACCGGAGACTGACCGTATATAATATATACCGGAGACTGAGGTACAAGCGTCATAGAGAGCACTGTCCTGTCATATACAGCATGTAATATATACCAGAGACTGACTGTATATAATATATACCGGAGACTGAGGTACAAGCGGCATAGAGAGCACTGTCCTGTCATATACAGCATGTAATATATACCGGAGACTGACTGTATATAATATATACCGGAGACTGAGGTACAAGCGGCATAGAGAGCACTGTCCTGTCATATACAGCATGTAATATATACCAGAGACTGACTGTATATAATATACACCGGAGACTGAGGTACAAGCGGCATAGAGAGGACTGTCCTGTCATATACAGCATGTAATATATACCAGAGACTGACTGTATATAATATATACCGGAGACTGAGGTACAAGCGGCATAGAGAGCACTGTCCTGTCATATACAGCATGTAATATATACCAGAGACTGACTGTATATAATATATACCGGAGACTGAGGTACAAGCGGCATAGAGAGGACTGTCCTGTCATATACAGCATGTAATATATACCGGAGACTGACTGTATATAATATATACCGGAGACTGAGGTACAAGCGGCATAGAGAGGACTGTCCTGTCATATACAGCATGTAATATATACCAGAGACTGACTGTATATAATATATACCGGAGACTGAGGTACAAGCGGCATAGAGAGCACTGTCCTGTCATATACAGCATGTAATATATACCAGAGACTGACTGTATATAATATACACCGGAGACTGAGGTACAAGCGGCATAGAGAGGACTGTCCTGTCATATACAGCATGTAATATATACCGGAGACTGACTGTATATAATATACACCGGAGACTGAGGTACAAGCGGCATAGAGAGCACTGTCCTGTCATATACAGCATGTAATATATACCAGAGACTGACTGTATATAATATATACCGGAGACTGAGGTACAAGCGGCATAGAGAGCACTGTCCTGTCATATACAGCATGTAATATATACCGGAGACTGACTGTATATAATATATACCAGAGACTGAGGTACAAGCGGCATAGAGAGGACTGTCCTGTCATATACAGCATGTAATATATACCAGAGACTGACTGTATATAATATATACCGGAGACTGAGGTACAAGCGGCATAGAGAGCACTGTCCTGTCATATACAGCATGTAATATATACCAGAGACTGACTGTATATAATATATACCGGAGACTGAGGTACAAGCGTCATAGAGAGGACTGTCCTGTCATATACAGCATGTAATATATACCGGAGACTGACTGTATATAATATATACCGGAGACTGAGGTACAAGCGGCATAGAGAGGACTGTCCTGTCATATACAGCATGTAATATATACCGGAGACTGACTGTATATAATATACACACCGGAGACTGACTGTATATAATATATACCGGAGACTGAGGTACAAGCGGCATAGAGAGCACTGTCCTGTCATATACAGCATGTAATATATACCAGAGACTGACTGTATATAATATATACCGGAGACTGAGGTACAAGCGGCATAGAGAGCACTGTCCTGTCATATACAGCATGTAATATATACCAGAGACTGACTGTATATAATATACACCGGAGACTGAGGTACAAGCGGCATAGAGAGGACTGTCCTGTCATATACAGCATGTAATATATACCGGAGACTGACTGTATATAATATACACACCGGAGACTGACTGTATATAATATATACCGGAGACTGAGGTACAAGCGGCATAGAGAGCACTGTCCTGTCATATACAGCATGTAATATATACCGGAGACTGACTGTATATAATATACACACCGGAGACTGAGGTACAAGCGGCATAGAGAGGACTGTCCTGTCATATACAGCATGTAATATATACCGGAGACTGACTGTATATAATATATACCGGAGACTGAGGTACAAGCGGCATAGAGAGCACTGTCCTGTCATATACAGCATGTAATATATACCAGAGACTGACTGTATATAATATATACCGGAGACTGAGGTACAAGCGGCATAGAGAGCACTGTCCTGTCATATACAGCATGTAATATATACCGGAGACTGACTGTATATAATATATACCGGAGACCGAGGTACAAGCGGCATAGAGAGCACTGTCCTGTCATATACAGCATGTAATATATACCGGAGACTGACTGTATATAATATATACCGGAGACTGAGGTACAAGCGGCATAGAGAGGACTGTCCTGTCATATACAGCATGTAATATATACCGGAGACTGACTGTATATAATATATACCGGAGACTGAGGTACAAGCGGCATAGAGAGCACTGTCCTGTCATATACAGCATGTAATATATACCAGAGACTGACTGTATATAATATATACCAGAGACTGAGGTACAAGCGGCATAGAGAGGACTGTCCTGTCATATACAGCATGTAATATATACCGGAGACTGACTGTATATAATATATACACCGGAGACTGAGGTACAAGCGGCATAGAGAGCACTGTCCTGTCATATACAGAATGTAATATATACCGGAGACTGACTGTATATAATATATACCGGAGACTGAGGTACAAGCGGCATAGAGAGCACTGTCCTGTCATATACAGCATGTAATATACACCGGAGACTGACTGTATATAATATATACCGGAGACTGAGGTACAAGTGGCATAGAGAGCACTGTCCTGTCATATACAGCATGTAATATATACCGGAGACTGACTGTATATAATATATACCGGAGACTGACTGTATATAATATATACCGGAGACTGACTGTATATAATATATACCGGAGACTGACTGTATATAATATATACCGGAGACTGACTGTATATAATATATACCGGAGACTGACTGTATATAATATATACCGGAGACTGACTGTATATAATATATACCGGAGACTGAGGTACAAGCGGCATAGAGAGGACTGTCCTGTCATATACAGCATGTAATATATACCGGAGACTGACCGTATATAATATATACCGGAGACTGAGGTACAAGCGGCATAGAGAGCACTGTCCTGTCATATACAGCATGTAATATATACCGGAGACTGACTGTATATAATATATACCGGAGACTGAGGTACAAGCGGCATAGAGAGGACTGTCCTGTCATATACAGCATGTAATATACACCGGAGACTGACTGTATATAATATATACCGGGGACTGAGGTACAAGCGGCATAGAGAGGACTGTCCTGTCATATACAGCATGTAATATATACCGGAGACTGACCGTATATAATATATACCGGAGACTGAGGTACAAGCGGCATAGAGAGGACTGTCCTGTCATATACAGCATGTAATATATACCAGAGACTGACTGTATATAATATATACCGGAGACTGAGGTACAAGCGGCATAGAGAGGACTGTCCTGTCATATACAGCATGTAATATATACCGGAGACTGACCGTATATAATATATACACTGGAGACTGAGGTACAAGCGGCATAGAGAGCACTGTCCTGTCATATACAGCATGTAATATATACCGGAGACTGACCGTATATAATATATACACTGGAGACTGAGGTACAAGCGGCATAGAGAGCACTGTCCTGTCATATACAGCATGTAATATATACCGGAGACTGACAGTATATAATATATACCGGAGACTGAGGTACAAGCGGCATAGAGAGGACTGTCCTGTCATATACAGCATGTAATATATACCAGAGACTGACTGTATATAATATATACCGGAGACTGAGGTACAAGCGGCATAGAGAGCACTGTCCTGTCATATACAGCATGTAATATATACCGGAGACTGACTGTATATAATATACACCGGAGACTGAGGTACAAGCGGCATAGAGAGGACTGTCCTGTCATATACAGCATGTAATATATACCAGAGACTGACTGTATATAATATATACCGGAGACTGAGGTACAAGCGGCATAGAGAGGACTGTCCTGTCATATACAGCATGTAATATATACCGGAGACTGACTGTATATAATATATACCGGAGACTGAGGTACAAGCGGCATAGAGAGCACTGTCCTGTCATATACAGCATGTAATATATACCGGAGACTGACCGTATATAATATATACCGGAGACTGAGGTACAAGCGGCATAGAGAGCACTGTCCTGTCATATACAGCATGTAATATATACCGGAGACTGACTGTATATAATATATACCGGAGACTGAGGTACAAGCGGCATAGAGAGCACTGTCCTGTCATATACAGCATGTAATATATACCGGAGACTGACTGTATATAATATATACCGGAGACTGAGGTACAAGCGGCATAGAGAGCACTGTCCTGTCATATACAGCATGTAATATATACCGGAGACTGACCGTATATAATATATACCGGAGACTGAGGTACAAGCGTCATAGAGAGGACTGTCCTGTCATATACAGCATGTAATATATACCAGAGACTGACTGTATATAATATATACCGGAGACTGAGGTACAAGCGGCATAGAGAGGACTGTCCTGTCATATACAGCATGTAATATATACCAGAGACTGACTGTATATAATATATACCGGAGACTGAGGTACAAGCGGCATAGAGAGGACTGTCCTGTCATATACAGCATGTAATATATACCGGAGACTGACTGTATATAATATATACACTGGAGACTGAGGTACAAGCGGCATAGAGAGCACTGTCCTGTCATATACAGCATGTAATATATACCGGAGACTGACCGTATATAATATATACCGGAGACCGAGGTACAAGCGGCATAGAGAGCACTGTCCTGTCATATACAGCATGTAATATATACCGGAGACTGACTGTATATAATATATACCGGAGACTGAGGTACAAGCGGCATAGAGAGGACTGTCCTGTCATATACAGCATGTAATATATACCAGAGACTGACTGTATATAATATATACCGGAGACTGAGGTACAAGCGGCATAGAGAGGACTGTCCTGTCATATACAGCATGTAATATATACCGGAGACTGACTGTATATAATATATACCGGAGACTGAGGTACAAGCGGCATAGAGAGCACTGTCCTGTCATATACAGCATGTAATATACACCGGAGACTGACTGTATATAATATATACCGGAGACTGAGGTACAAGCGGCATAGAGAGGACTGTCCTGTCATATACAGCATGTAATATATACCAGAGACTGACTGTATATAATATACACCGGAGACTGAGGTACAAGCGGCATAGAGAGGACTGTCCTGTCATATACAGCATGTAATATATACCGGAGACTGACTGTATATAATATATACACCGGAGACTGAGGTACAAGCGGCATAGAGAGCACTGTCCTGTCATATACAGCATGTAATATATACCGGAGACTGACTGTATATAATATATACCGGAGACTGAGGTACAAGCGGCATAGAGAGCACTGTCCTGTCATATACAGCATGTAATATATACCGGAGACAGACTGTATACAATATATACCGGAGACTGAGGTACAAGCTGCATAGAGAGGACTGTCCTGTCATATACAGCATGTAATATATACCGGAGACTGACTGTATATAATATATACCGGAGACTGAGGTACAAGCGGCATAGAGAGCACTGTCCTGTCATATACAGCATGTAATATATACCAGAGACTGACTGTATATAATATATACCGGAGACTGAGGTACAAGCGGCATAGAGAGCACTGTCCTGTCATATACAGCATGTAATATATACCGGAGACTGACTGTATATAATATATACCGGAGACTGAGGTACAAGCGGCATAGAGAGGACTGTCCTGTCATATACAGCATGTAATATATACCAGAGACTGACTGTATATAATATATACCGGAGACTGAGGTACAAGCGGCATAGAGAGGACTGTCCTGTCATATACAGCATGTAATATATACCGGAGACTGACTGTATATAATATACACCGGAGACTGAGGTACAAGCGGCATAGAGAGCACTGTCCTGTCATATACAGCATGTAATATATACCAGAGACTGACTGTATATAATATATACACCGGAGACTGAGGTACAAGCGGCATAGAGAGGACTGTCCTGTCATATACAGCATGTAATATACACCGGAGACTGACTGTATATAATATATACCGGAGACTGAGGTACAAGCGGCATAGAGAGCACTGTCCTGTCATATACAGCATGTAATATATACCAGAGACTGACTGTATATAATATATACCGGAGACTGAGGTACAAGCGGCATAGAGAGGACTGTCCTGTCATATACAGCATGTAATATATACCAGAGACTGACTGTATATAATATATACCGGAGACTGACTGTATATAATATATACCGGAGACTGACCGTATATAATATATACCGGAGACTGACTGTATATAATATATACCGGAGACTGAGGTACAAGCGGCATAGAGAGGACTGTCCTGTCATATACAGCATGTAATATATACCGGAGACTGACTGTATATAATATATACCGGAGACTGAGGTACAAGCGGCATAGAGAGGACTGTCCTGTCATATACAGCATGTAATATATACCGGAGACTGACTGTATATAATATATACCGGAGACTGAGGTACAAGCGGCATAGAGAGGACTGTCCTGTCATATACAGCATGTAATCTATACCGGAGACTGACTGTATATAATATATACCGGAGACTGAGGTACAAGCGGCATAGAGAGCACTGTCCTGTCATATACAGCATGTAATATATACCAGAGACTGACTGTATATAATATATACCGGAGACTGAGGTACAAGCGGCATAGAGAGGACTGTCCTGTCATATACAGCATGTAATATATACCGGAGACTGACTGTATATAATATATACCGGAGACTGACTGTATATAATATATACCGGAGACTGACTGTATATAATATATACCGGAGACTGACTGTATATAATATATACCGGAGACCGAGGTACAAGCGGCATAGAGAGCACTGTCCTGTCATATACAGCATGTAATATATACCGGAGACTGACTGTATATAATATATACCGGAGACTGAGGTACAAGCGGCATAGAGAGGACTGTCCTGTCATATACAGCATGTAATATACACCGGAGACTGACTGTATATAATATATACCGGAGACTGAGGTACAAGCGGCATAGAGAGCACTGTCCTGTCATATACAGCATGTAATATATACCGGAGACTGACTGTATATAATATATACCGGAGACTGAGGTACAAGCGTCATAGAGAGGACTGTCCTGTCATATACAGCATGTAATATATACCGGAGACTGACTGTATATAATATATACCGGAGACTGAGGTACAAGCGGCATAGAGAGGACTGTCCTGTCATATACAGCATGTAATATATACCAGAGACTGACTGTATATAATATATACCGGAGACTGAGGTACAAGCGGCATAGAGAGGACTGTCCTGTCATATACAGCATGTAATATATACCAGAGACTGACTGTATATAATATATACCGGAGACCGAGGTACAAGCGTCATAGAGAGGACTGTCCTGTCATATACAGCATGTAATATATACCAGAGACTGACTGTATATAATATATACCGGAGACTGAGGTACAAGCGGCATAGAGAGCACTGTCCTGTCATATACAGCATGTAATATATACCAGAGACTGACTGTATATAATATATACCGGAGACTGAGGTACAAGCGGCATAGAGAGCACTGTCCTGTCATATACAGCATGTAATATATACCGGAGACTGACTGTATATAATATATACCGGAGACTGAGGTACAAGCGGCATAGAGAGCACTGTCCTGTCATATACAGCATGTAATATATACCGGAGACTGACCGTATATAATATATACCAGAGACTGAGGTACAAGCGGCATAGAGAGCACTGTCCTGTCATATACAGCATGTAATATATACCGGAGACTGACTGTATATAATATACACCGGAGACTGAGGTACAAGCGGCATAGAGAGGACTGTCCTGTCATATACAGCATGTAATATATACCAGAGACTGACTGTATATAATATATACCGGAGACTGAGGTACAAGCGGCATAGAGAGGACTGTCCTGTCATATACAGCATGTAATATATACCGGAGACTGACTGTATATAATATACACTGGAGACTGAGGTACAAGCGTCATAGAGAGGACTGTCCTGTCATATACAGCATGTAATATATACCGGAGACTGACTGTATATAATATATACCGGAGACTGACCGTATATAATATACACACCGGAGACTGAGGTACAAGCGGCATAGAGAGCACTGTCCTGTCATATACAGCATGTAATATATACCGGAGACTGACCGTATACAATATACACCGGAGACTGAGGTAATAGCGGCATAGAGAGCACTGTCCTGTCATATACAGCATGTAATATATACCAGAGACTGACTGTATATAATATACACCGGAGACTGAGGTACAAGCGGCATAGAGAGGACTGTCCTGTCATATACAGCATGTAATATATACCAGAGACTGACTGTATATAATATATACCGGAGACTGAGGTACAAGCGGCATAGAGAGGACTGTCCTGTCATATACAGCATGTAATATATACCGGAGACTGACTGTATATAATATATACCAGAGACTGACCGTATATAATATATACCGGAGACTGAGGTACAAGCGGCATAGAGAGGACTGTCCTGTCATATACAGCATGTAATATATACCGGAGACTGACTGTATATAATATATACCGGAGACTGAGGTACAAGCGGCATAGAGAGCACTGTCCTGTCATATACAGCATGTAATATATACCGGAGACTGACTGTATATAATATATACACCGGAGACTGAGGTACAAGCGGCATAGAGAGGACTGTCCTGTCATATACAGCATGTAATATATACCAGAGACTGACTGTATATAATATACACCGGAGACTGAGGTACAAGCGGCATAGAGAGCACTGTCCTGTCATATACAGCATGTAATATATACCGGAGACTGACTGTATATAATATACACCGGAGACTGAGGTACAAGCGGCATAGAGAGGACTGTCCTGTCATATACAGCATGTAATATATACCAGAGACTGACTGTATATAATATATACCGGAGACTGAGGTACAAGCGGCATAGAGAGCACTGTCCTGTCATATACAGCATGTAATATATACCGGAGACTGACTGTATATAATATATACCGGAGACTGAGGTACAAGCGGCATAGAGAGGACTGTCCTGTCATATACAGCATGTAATATATACCGGAGACTGACCGTATATAATATATACCGGAGACTGAGGTACAAGCGGCATAGAGAGGACTGTCCTGTCATATACAGCATGTAATATATACCGGAGACTGACTGTATATAATATATACCGGAGACTGAGGTACAAGCGGCATAGAGAGCACTGTCCTGTCATATACAGCATGTAATATATACCGGAGACTGACCGTATATAATATATACCGGAGACTGAGGTACAAGCGGCATAGAGAGGACTGTCCTGTCATATACAGCATGTAATATATACCGGAGACTGACTGTATATAATATACACCGGAGACTGAGGTACAAGCGGCATAGAGAGCACTGTCCTGTCATATACAGCATGTAATATATACCGGAGACTGACTGTATATAATATATACCGGAGACTGAGGTACAAGCGGCATAGAGAGCACTGTCCTGTCATATACAGCATGTAATATATACCGGAGACTGACTGTATATAATATACACCGGAGACTGAGGTACAAGCGGCATAGAGAGGACTGTCCTGTCATATACAGCATGTAATATATACCGGAGACTGACTGTATATAATATATACCGGAGACTGAGGTACAAGCGGCATAGAGAGCACTGTCCTGTCATATACAGCATGTAATATATACCGGAGACTGACCGTATATAATATATACCGGAGACTGAGGTACAAGCGGCATAGAGAGCACTGTCCTGTCATATACAGCATGTAATATATACCAGAGACTGACTGTATATAATATATACCGGAGACTGAGGTACAAGCGGCATAGAGAGCACTGTCCTGTCATATACAGCATGTAATATATACCAGAGACTGACTGTATATAATATATACCGGAGACTGAGGTACAAGCGGCATAGAGAGGACTGTCCTGTCATATACAGCATGTAATATATACCGGAGACTGACTGTATATAATATATACCAGAGACTGAGGTACAAGCGGCATAGAGAGCACTGTCCTGTCATATACAGCATGTAATATATACCGGAGACTGACTGTATATAATATACACCGGAGACTGAGGTACAAGCGGCATAGAGAGGACTGTCCTGTCATATACAGCATGTAATATATACCAGAGACTGACTGTATATAATATATACCGGAGACTGAGGTACAAGCGGCATAGAGAGCACTGTCCTGTCATATACAGCATGTAATATACACCGGAGACTGACTGTATATAATATATACCGGAGACTGAGGTACAAGCGGCATAGAGAGCACTGTCCTGTCATATACAGCATGTAATATATACCAGAGACTGACTGTATATAATATATACCGGAGACTGAGGTACAAGCGGCATAGAGAGCACTGTCCTGTCATATACAGCATGTAATATATACCAGAGACTGACCGTATATAATATATACCGGAGACTGAGGTACAAGCGGCATAGAGAGGACTGTCCTGTCATATACAGCATGTAATATACACCGGAGACTGACCGTATATAATATATACCGGAGACTGAGGTACAAGCGGCATAGAGAGCACTGTCCTGTCATATACAGCATGTAATATACACCGGAGACTGACCGTATATAATATACACCGGAGACTGAGGTACAAGCGGCATAGAGAGCACTGTCCTGTCATATACAGCATGTAATATATACCAGAGACTGACTGTATATAATATATACCGGAGACTGAGGTACAAGCGGCATAGAGAGCACTGTCCTGTCATATACAGCATGTAATATATACCAGAGACTGACTGTATATAATATATACCGGAGACTGAGGTACAAGCGGCATAGAGAGGACTGTCCTGTCATATACAGCATGTAATATATACCAGAGACTGACTGTATATAATATATACCGGAGACTGAGGTACAAGCGGCATAGAGAGCACTGTCCTGTCATATACAGCATGTAATATATACCGGAGACTGACTGTATATAATATATACCGGAGACTGAGGTACAAGCGGCATAGAGAGGACTGTCCTGTCATATACAGCATGTAATATATACCGGAGACTGACTGTATATAATATACACACCGGAGACTGACCGTATATAATATATACCGGAGACTGAGGTACAAGCGGCATAGAGAGCACTGTCCTGTCATATACAGCATGTAATATATACCGGAGACTGACTGTATATAATATACACCGGAGACTGAGGTACAAGCGGCATAGAGAGCACTGTCCTGTCATATACAGCATGTAATATATACCAGAGACTGACCGTATATAATATATACCGGAGACTGAGGTACAAGCGTCATAGAGAGCACTGTCCTGTCATATACAGCATGTAATATATACCAGAGACTGACTGTATATAATATATACCGGAGACCGAGGTACAAGCGTCATAGAGAGGACTGTCCTGTCATATACAGCATGTAATATATACCGGAGACTGACTGTATATAATATATACCGGAGACTGAGGTACAAGCGGCATAGAGAGCACTGTCCTGTCATATACAGCATGTAATATATACCGGAGACTGACTGTATATAATATATACCGGAGACTGAGGTACAAGCGGCATAGAGAGGACTGTCCTGTCATATACAGCATGTAATATATACCGGAGACTGACTGTATATAATATATACCGGAGACTGAGGTACAAGCGGCATAGAGAGCACTGTCCTGTCATATACAGCATGTAATATATACCGGAGACTGACTGTATATAATATATACCGGAGACTGAGGTACAAGCGGCATAGAGAGCACTGTCCTGTCATATACAGCATGTAATATATACCGGAGACTGACCGTATATAATATATACCGGAGACTGAGGTACAAGCGGCATAGAGAGCCCTGTCCTGTCATATACAGCATGTAATATATACCGGAGACAGACTGTATACAATATATACCGGAGACTGAGGTACAAGCTGCATAGAGAGGACTGTCCTGTCATATACAGCATGTAATATATACCGGAGACTGACTGTATATAATATATACCGGAGACTGAGGTACAAGCGGCATAGAGAGCACTGTCCTGTCATATACAGCATGTAATATATACCGGAGACTGACTGTATATAATATATACCGGAGACTGAGGTACAAGCGGCATAGAGAGCACTGTCCTGTCATATACAGCATGTAATATATACCGGAGACTGACCGTATATAATATATACACCGGAGACTGACTGTATATAATATATACCGGAGACTGAGGTACAAGCGGCATAGAGAGGACTGTCCTGTCATATACAGCATGTAATATATACCGGAGACTGACCGTATATAATATATACACCGGAGACTGACTGTATATAATATATACCGGAGACTGAGGTACAAGCGGCATAGAGAGGACTGTCCTGTCATATACAGCATGTAATATACACCGGAGACTGACTGTATATAATATATACCGGAGTCTGAGGTACAAGCGGCATAGAGAGGACTGTCCTGTCATATACAGCATGTAATATATACCAGAGACTGACTGTATATAATATATACCGGAGACTGAGGTACAAGCGGCATAGAGAGCACTGTCCTGTCATATACAGCATGTAATATATACCGGAGACTGACTGTATATAATATATACCGGAGACTGAGGTACAAGCGGCATAGAGAGCACTGTCCTGTCATATACAGCATGTAATATATACCGGAGACTGACTGTATATAATATATACCGGAGACTGAGGTACAAGCGGCATAGAGAGGACTGTCCTGTCATATACAGCATGTAATATATACCAGAGACTGACTGTATATAATATATACCGGAGACTGAGGTACAAGCGGCATAGAGAGCACTGTCCTGTCATATACAGCATGTAATATATACCGGAGACTGACTGTATATAATATATACACCGGAGACTGAGGTACAAGCGGCATAGAGAGGACTGTCCTGTCATATACAGCATGTAATATATACCGGAGACTGACTGTATATAATATATACCGGAGACTGAGGTACAAGCGGCATAGAGAGGACTGTCCTGTCATATACAGCATGTAATATATACCGGAGACTGACTGTATATAATATATACCGGAGACTGAGGTACAAGCGGCATAGAGAGGACTGTCCTGTCATATACAGCATGTAATATATACCGGAGACTGACTGTATATAATATATACCGGAGACTGAGGTACAAGCGGCATAGAGAGCACTGTCCTGTCATATACAGCATGTAATATATACCGGAGACTGACTGTATATAATATATACCGGAGACTGAGGTACAAGCGGCATAGAGAGGACTGTCCTGTCATATACAGCATGTAATATATACCGGAGACTGACCGTATATAATATATACCGGAGACTGAGGTACAAGCGGCATAGAGAGCACTGTCCTGTCATATACAGCATGTAATATATACCGGAGACTGACCGTATATAATATATACCGGAGACTGAGGTACAAGCGTCATAGAGGGGACTGTCCTGTCATATACAGCATGTAATGTATACCAGAGACTGACTGTATATAATATATACCGGAGACTGAGGTACAAGCGGCATAGAGAGGACTGTCCTGTCATATACAGCATGTAATATATACCGGAGACTGACTGTATATAATATATACCGGAGACTGAGGTACAAGCGGCATAGAGAGGACTGTCCTGTCATATACAGCATGTAATATATACCGGAGACTGACTGTATATAATATACACCGGAGACTGAGGTACAAGCGGCATAGAGAGCACTGTCCTGTCATATACAGCATGTAATATATACCGGAGACTGACTGTATATAATATATACCGGAGACTGAGGTACAAGCGGCATAGAGAGCACTGTCCTGTCATATACAGCATGTAATATATACCGGAGACTGACCGTATATAATATATACCGGAGACTGAGGTACAAGCGTCATAGAGAGCACTGTCCTGTCATATACAGCATGTAATATATACCGGAGACTGACCGTATATAATATATACCGGAGACTGAGGTACAAGCGGCATAGAGAGCACTGTCCTGTCATATACAGCATGTAATATATACCGGAGACTGACTGTATATAATATATACCGGAGACTGAGGTACAAGCGGCATAGAGAGCACTGTCCTGTCATATACAGCATGTAATATATACCGGAGACTGACTGTATATAATATATACCGGAGACTGAGGTACAAGCGGCATAGAGAGGACTGTCCTGTCATATACAGCATGTAATATATACCGGAGACTGACTGTATATAATATATACACCGGAGACTGACTGTATATAATATATACCGGAGACTGAGGTACAAGCGGCATAGAGAGGACTGTCCTGTCATATACAGCATGTAATATATACCGGAGACTGACTGTATATAATATATACACCGGAGACTGAGGTACAAGCGGCATAGAGAGCACTGTCCTGTCATATACAGCATGTAATATATACCGGAGACTGACTGTATATAATATACACCGGAGACTGAGGTACAAGCGGCATAGAGAGGACTGTCCTGTCATATACAGCATGTAATATATACCGGAGACTGACTGTATATAATATATACCGGAGACTGAGGTACAAGCGGCATAGAGAGGACTGTCCTGTCATATACAGCATGTAATATATACCGGAGACTGACTGTATATAATATATACCGGAGACTGAGGTACAAGCGGCATAGAGAGGACTGTCCTGTCATATACAGCATGTAATATATACCGGAGACTGACTGTATATAATATATACCGGAGACTGAGGTACAAGCGGCATAGAGAGGACTGTCCTGTCATATACAGCATGTAATATATACCAGAGACTGACTGTATATAATATACACCGGAGACTGAGGTACAAGCGGCATAGAGAGCACTGTCCTGTCATATACAGCATGTAATATATACCGGAGACTGACTGTATATAATATATACACCGGAGACTGAGGTACAAGCGGCATAGAGAGGACTGTCCTGTCATATACAGCATGTAATATATACCGGAGACTGACTGTATATAATATATACCGGAGACTGAGGTACAAGCGGCATAGAGAGCACTGTCCTGTCATATACAGCATGTAATATATACCGGAGACTGACTGTATATAATATATACCGGAGACTGAGGTACAAGCGGCATAGAGAGGACTGTCCTGTCATATACAGCATGTAATATATACCAGAGACTGACTGTATATAATATACACCGGAGACTGAGGTACAAGCGGCATAGAGAGGACTGTCCTGTCATATACAGCATGTAATATATACCGGAGACTGACTGTATATAATATATACCGGAGACTGAGGTACAAGCGGCATAGAGAGCACTGTCCTGTCATATACAGCATGTAATATATACCGGAGACTGACTGTATATAATATATACCGGAGACTGAGGTACAAGCGGCATAGAGAGCACTGTCCTGTCATATACAGCATGTAATATATACCGGAGACTGACTGTATATAATATATACCGGAGACTGAGGTACAAGCGGCATAGAGAGGACTGTCCTGTCATATACAGCATGTAATATATACCGGAGACTGACTGTATATAATATATACCGGAGACTGAGGTACAAGCGGCATAGAGAGCACTGTCCTGTCATATACAGCATGTAATATATACCGGAGACTGACTGTATATAATATATACCGGAGACTGAGGTACAAGCGGCATAGAGAGCACTGTCCTGTCATATACAGCATGTAATATATACCGGAGACTGACTGTATATAATATATACCGGAGACTGAGGTACAAGCGGCATAGAGAGCACTGTCCTGTCATATACAGCATGTAATATATACCGGAGACTGACTGTATATAATATATACCGGAGACTGAGGTACAAGCGGCATAGAGAGCACTGTCCTGTCATATACAGCATGTAATATATACCGGAGACTGACTGTATATAATATATACCGGAGACTGACTGTATATAATATATACCGGAGACTGAGGTACAAGCGGCATAGAGAGGACTGTCCTGTCATATACAGCATGTAATATATACCGGAGACTGACTGTATATAATATATACCGGAGACTGAGGTACAAGCGGCATAGAGAGGACTGTCCTGTCATATACAGCATGTAATATATACCAGAGACTGACTGTATATAATATATACCGGAGACTGAGGTACAAGCGGCATAGAGAGCACTGTCCTGTCATATACAGCATGTAATATATACCGGAGACTGACTGTATATAATATATACCGGAGACTGAGGTACAAGCGGCATAGAGAGCACTGTCCTGTCATATACAGCATGTAATATATACCGGAGACTGACTGTATATAATATATACCGGAGACTGAGGTACAAGCGGCATAGAGAGCACTGTCCTGTCATATACAGCATGTAATATATACCAGAGACTGACTGTATATAATATATACCGGAGACTGAGGTACAAGCGGCATAGAGAGGACTGTCCTGTCATATACAGCATGTAATATATACCGGAGACTGACTGTATATAATATATACACCGGAGACTGAGGTACAAGCGGCATAGAGAGGACTGTCCTGTCATATACAGCATGTAATATATACCGGAGACTGAGGTACAAGCGGCATAGAGAGCACTGTCCTGTCATATACAGCATGTAATATATACCAGAGACTGACTGTATATAATATATACCGGAGACTGAGGTACAAGCGGCATAGAGAGCACTGTCCTGTCATATACAGCATGTAATATATACCGGAGACTGACTGTATATAATATATACCGGAGACTGAGGTACAAGCGGCATAGAGAGCACTGTCCTGTCATATACAGCATGTAATATATACCGGAGACTGACTGTATATAATATATACCGGAGACTGAGGTACAAGCGGCATAGAGAGGACTGTCCTGTCATATACAGCATGTAATATATACCGGAGACTGACTGTATATAATATACACCGGAGACTGAGGTACAAGCTGCATAGAGAGCACTGTCCTGTCATATACAGCATGTAATATATACCGGAGACTGACTGTATATAATATATACCGGAGACTGAGGTACAAGTGGCATAGAGAGCACTGTCCTGTCATATACAGCATGTAATATATACCGGAGACTGACTGTATATAATATATACACCGGAGACTGAGGTACAAGCGGCATAGAGAGCACTGTCCTGTCATATACAGCATGTAATATATACCGGAGACTGACTGTATATAATATATACACCGGAGACTGAGGTACAAGCGGCATAGAGAGGACTGTCCTGTCATATACAGCATGTAATATACACCGGAGACTGACTGTATATAATATATACACCGGAGACTGAGGTACAAGCGGCATAGAGAGGACTGTCCTGTCATATACAGCATGTAATATATACCGGAGACTGACTGTATATAATATACACCGGAGACCGAGGTACAAGCGGCATAGAGAGCACTGTCCTGTCATATACAGCATGTAATATATACCAGAGACTGACTGTATATAATATATACCGGAGACTGAGGTACAAGCGGCATAGAGAGGACTGTCCTGTCATATACAGCATGTAATATATACCGGAGACTGACCGTATATAATATATACCGGAGACTGAGGTACAAGCGGCATAGAGAGGACTGTCCTGTCATATACAGCATGTAATATATACCAGAGACTGACTGTATATAATATATACCGGAGACTGAGGTACAAGCGGCATAGAGAGCACTGTCCTGTCATATACAGCATGTAATATATACCGGAGACTGACTGTATATAATATATACTGGAGACTGAGGTACAAGCGGCATAGAGAGGACTGTCCTGTCATATACAGCATGTAATATATACCGGAGACTGACTGTATATAATATATACCGGAGACTGAGGTACAAGCGGCATAGAGAGGACTGTCCTGTCATATACAGCATGTAATATATACCGGAGACTGACTGTATATAATATATACCGGAGACTGAGGTACAAGCGGCATAGAGAGGACTGTCCTGTCATATACAGCATGTAATATATACCGGAGACTGACTGTATATAATATATACCGGAGACTGAGGTACAAGCGGCATAGAGAGCACTGTCCTGTCATATACAGCATGTAATATATACCGGAGACTGACTGTATATAATATATACCGGAGACTGAGGTACAAGCGGCATAGAGAGCACTGTCCTGTCATATACAGCATGTAATATATACCAGAGACTGACTGTATATAATATATACCGGAGACTGAGGTACAAGCGGCATAGAGAGGACTGTCCTGTCATATACAGCATGTAATATATACCGGAGACTGACTGTATATAATATATACCGGAGACTGAGGTACAAGCGGCATAGAGAGCACTGTCCTGTCATATACAGCATGTAATATATACCGGAGACTGACCGTATATAATATATACCGGAGACTGAGGTACAAGCGGCATAGAGAGGACTGTCCTGTCATATACAGCATGTAATATATACCGGAGACTGACTGTATATAATATACACCGGAGACTGAGGTACAAGCGGCATAGAGAGGACTGTCCTGTCATATACAGCATGTAATATATACCGGAGACTGACTGTATATAATATATACCGGAGACTGAGGTACACACGGCATAGAGAGCACTGTCCTGTCATATACAGCATGTAATATATACCGGAGACTGAGGTACAAGCGGCATAGAGAGGACTGTCCTGTCATATACAGCATGTAATATATACCGGAGACTGACTGTATATAATATATACCGGAGACTGAGGTACAAGCGGCATAGAGAGCACTGTCCTGTCATATACAGCATGTAATATATACCAGAGACTGACCGTATATAATATATACACCGGAGACTGAGGTACAAGCGGCATAGAGAGGACTGTCCTGTCATATACAGCATGTAATATATACCGGAGACAGACTGTATATAATATATACCGGAGACTGAGGTACAAGCGGCATAGAGAGGACTGTCCTGTCATATACAGCATGTAATATATACCGGAGACTGAGGTACAAGCGGCATAGAGAGGACTGTCCTGTCATATACAGCATGTAATATATACCGGAGACTGACTGTATATAATATATACCGGAGACTGAGGTACAAGCGGCATAGAGAGCACTGTCCTGTCATATACAGCATGTAATATATACCGGAGACTGACTGTATATAATATACACCGGAGACTGAGGTACAAGCGGCATAGAGAGCACTGTCCTGTCATATACAGCATGTAATATATACCGGAGACTGACTGTATATAATATATACCGGAGACTGAGGTACAAGCGGCATAGAGAGGACTGTCCTGTCATATACAGCATGTAATATATACCGGAGACTGACTGTATATAATATATACACTGGAGACTGAGGTACAAGCGGCATAGAGAGCACTGTCCTGTCATATACAGCATGTAATATATACCAGAGACTGACTGTATATAATATATACCGGAGACTGAGGTACAAGCGGCATAGAGAGCACTGTCCTGTCATATACAGCATGTAATATATACCAGAGACTGACTGTATATAATATATACCGGAGACTGAGGTACAAGCGGCATAGAGAGCACTGTCCTGTCATATACAGCATGTAATATATACCGGAGACTGACTGTATATAATATACACCGGAGACTGAGGTACAAGCGGCATAGAGAGGACTGTCCTGTCATATACAGCATGTAATATATACCGGAGACTGACTGTATATAATATATACCGGAGACTGAGGTACAAGCGGCATAGAGAGCACTGTCCTGTCATATACAGCATGTAATATATACCGGAGACTGACCGTATATAATATATACCGGAGACTGAGGTACAAGCGGCATAGAGAGGACTGTCCTGTCATATACAGCATGTAATATATACCGGAGACTGACCGTATATAATATATACCGGAGACTGAGGTACAAGCGGCATAGAGAGGACTGTCCTGTCATATACAGCATGTAATATATACCGGAGACTGACTGTATATAATATATACCGGAGACTGAGGTACAAGCGGCATAGAGAGGACTGTCCTGTCATATACAGCATGTAATATATACCGGAGACTGACTGTATATAATATATACCGGAGACTGAGGTACAAGCGGCATAGAGAGCACTGTCCTGTCATATACAGCATGTAATATATACCAGAGACTGACTGTATATAATATATACCGGAGACTGAGGTACAAGCGGCATAGAGAGGACTGTCCTGTCATATACAGCATGTAATATATACCGGAGACTGACTGTATATAATATATACCGGAGACTGAGGTACAAGCGGCATAGAGAGGACTGTCCTGTCATATACAGCATGTAATATATACCGGAGACTGACTGTATATAATATACACCGGAGACTGAGGTACAAGCGGCATAGAGAGGACTGTCCTGTCATATACAGCATGTAATATATACCGGAGACTGACTGTATATAATATATACACCGGAGACTGAGGTACAAGCGGCATAGAGAGGACTGTCCTGTCATATACAGCATGTAATATATACCGGAGACTGACTGTATATAATATATACCGGAGACTGAGGTACAAGCGGCATAGAGAGCACTGTCCTGTCATATACAGCATGTAATATATACCAGAGACTGACTGTATATAATATATACCGGAGACTGAGGTACAAGCGGCATAGAGAGCACTGTCCTGTCATATACAGCATGTAATATATACCGGAGACTGACTGTATATAATATATACCGGAGACTGAGGTACAAGCGGCATAGAGAGCACTGTCCTGTCATATACAGCATGTAATATATACCAGAGACTGACTGTATATAATATATACACCGGAGACTGAGGTACAAGCGGCATAGAGAGCACTGTCCTGTCATATACAGCATGTAATATATACCAGAGACTGACTGTATATAATATATACCGGAGACTGAGGTACAAGCGGCATAGAGAGGACTGTCCTGTCATATACAGCATGTAATATATACCGGAGACTGACTGTATATAATATATACCGGAGACTGAGGTACAAGCGGCATAGAGAGGACTGTCCTGTCATATACAGCATGTAATATATACCGGAGACTGACTGTATATAATATACACCGGAGACTGAGGTACAAGCGGCATAGAGAGGACTGTCCTGTCATATACAGCATGTAATATATACCGGAGACTGACTGTATATAATATATACACCGGAGACTGAGGTACAAGCGGCATAGAGAGGACTGTCCTGTCATATACAGCATGTAATATATACCGGAGACTGACCGTATATAATATATACCGGAGACTGAGGTACAAGCGGCATAGAGAGGACTGTCCTGTCATATACAGCATGTAATATATACCGGAGACTGACCGTATATAATATATACCGGAGACTGAGGTACAAGCGGCATAGAGAGGACTGTCCTGTCATATACAGCATGTAATATATACCGGAGACTGACTGTATATAATATATACCGGAGACTGAGGTACAAGCGGCATAGAGAGCACTGTCCTGTCATATACAGCATGTAATATATACCAGAGACTGACTGTATATAATATATACCGGAGACTGAGGTACAAGCGGCATAGAGAGGACTGTCCTGTCATATACAGCATGTAATATATACCGGAGACTGACTGTATATAATATATACCGGAGACTGAGGTACAAGCGGCATAGAGAGGACTGTCCTGTCATATACAGCATGTAATATATACCGGAGACTGACTGTATATAATATATACCGGAGACTGAGGTACAAGCGGCATAGAGAGGACTGTCCTGTCATATACAGCATGTAATATATACCAGAGACTGACCGTATATAATATATACCGGAGACTGAGGTACAAGCGGCATAGAGAGCACTGTCCTGTCATATACAGCATGTAATATATACCGGAGACTGACTGTATATAATATATACACTGGAGACTGAGGTACAAGCGGCATAGAGAGCACTGTCCTGTCATATACAGCATGTAATATATACCGGAGACTGACTGTATATAATATATACCGGAGACTGAGGTACAAGCGGCATAGAGAGGACTGTCCTGTCATATACAGCATGTAATATATACCGGAGACTGACTGTATATAATATATACCGGAGACTGAGGTACAAGCGGCATAGAGAGCACTGTCCTGTCATATACAGCATGTAATATATACCGGAGACTGACTGTATATAATATATACCGGAGACTGAGGTACAAGCGGCATAGAGAGGACTGTCCTGTCATATACAGCATGTAATATATACCGGAGACTGACTGTATATAATATACACCGGAGACTGAGGTACAAGCGGCATAGAGAGGACTGTCCTGTCATATACAGCATGTAATATATACCGGAGACTGACTGTATATAATATATACCGGAGACTGAGGTACAAGCGGCATAGAGAGGACTGTCCTGTCATATACAGCATGTAATATATACCGGAGACTGACTGTATATAATATATACCGGAGACTGAGGTACAAGCGGCATAGAGAGGACTGTCCTGTCATATACAGCATGTAATATATACCGGAGACTGACTGTATATAATATATACCGGAGACTGAGGTACAAGCGGCATAGAGAGCACTGTCCTGTCATATACAGCATGTAATATATACCGGAGACTGACTGTATATAATATATACCGGAGACTGAGGTACAAGCGGCATAGAGAGCACTGTCCTGTCATATACAGCATGTAATATATACCGGAGACTGACTGTATATAATATATACCGGAGACTGACTGTATATAATATATACCGGAGACTGAGGTACAAGCGGCATAGAGAGCACTGTCCTGTCATATACAGCATGTAATATATACCAGAGACTGAGGTACAAGCGGCATAGAGAGCACTGTCCTGTCATATACAGCATGTAATATATACCAGAGACTGACTGTATATAATATATACCGGAGACTGAGGTACAAGCGGCATAGAGAGCACTGTCCTGTCATATACAGCATGTAATATATACCGGAGACTGACTGTATATAATATATACCGGAGACTGACTGTATATAATATATACCGGAGACTGAGGTACAAGCGGCATAGAGAGCACTGTCCTGTCATATACAGCATGTAATATATACCAGAGACTGACTGTATATAATATATACCGGAGACTGAGGTACAAGCGGCATAGAGAGCACTGTCCTGTCATATACAGCATGTAATATATACCGGAGACTGACTGTATATAATATATACTGGAGACTGAGGTACAAGCGGCATAGAGAGCACTGTCCTGTCATATACAGCATGTAATATATACCGGAGACTGACTGTATATAATATATACCGGAGACTGAGGTACAAGCGGCATAGAGAGCACTGTCCTGTCATATACAGCATGTAATATATACCGGAGACTGACTGTATATAATATATACCGGAGACTGAGGTACAAGCGTCATAGAGAGGACTGTCCTGTCATATACAGCATGTAATATATACCGGAGACTGACTGTATATAATATATACCGGAGACTGAGGTACAAGCGGCATAGAGAGGACTGTCCTGTCATATACAGCATGTAATATATACCGGAGACTGACTGTATATAATATATACACCGGAGACTGAGGTACAAGCGGCATAGAGAGGACTGTCCTGTCATATACAGCATGTAATATATACCGGAGACTGACTGTATATAATATATACCGGAGACTGAGGTACAAGCGTCATAGAGAGGACTGTCCTGTCATATACAGCATGTAATATATACCGGAGACTGACTGTATATAATATATACCGGAGACTGAGGTACAAGCGGCATAGAGAGGACTGTCCTGTCATATACAGCATGTAATATATACCGGAGACTGACTGTATATAATATATACACCGGAGACTGAGGTACAAGCGGCATAGAGAGGACTGTCCTGTCATATACAGCATGTAATATATACCGGAGACTGACTGTATATAATATATACCGGAGACTGAGGTACAAGCGGCATAGAGAGCACTGTCCTGTCATATACAGCATGTAATATATACCAGAGACTGACTGTATATAATATACACCGGAGACTGAGGTACAAGCGGCATAGAGAGCACTGTCCTGTCATATACAGCATGTAATATATACCGGAGACTGACTGTATATAATATACACCGGAGACTGAGGTACAAGCGGCATAGAGAGCACTGTCCTGTCATATACAGCATGTAATATACACCGGAGACTGACCGTATATAATACACACCGGAGACTGAGGTACAAGCGGCATAGAGAGCACTGTCCTGTCATATACAGCATGTAATATATACCGGAGACTGACTGTATATAATATATACCGGAGACTGAGGTACAAGCGTCATAGAGAGGACTGTCCTGTCATATACAGCATGTAATATATACCGGAGACTGACTGTATATAATATATACCGGAGACTGAGGTACAAGCGTCATAGAGAGGACTGTCCTGTCATATACAGCATGTAATATATACCGGAGACTGACTGTATATAATATATACCGGAGACCGAGGTACAAGCGGCATAGAGAGGACTGTCCTGTCATATACAGCATGTAATATATACCAGAGACTGACTGTATATAATATATACACCGGAGACTGAGGTACAAGCGGCATAGAGAGGACTGTCCTGTCATATACAGCATGTAATATATACCGGAGACTGACTGTATATAATATACACACCGGAGACTGAGGTACAAGCGGCATAGAGAGCACTGTCCTGTCATATACAGCATGTAATATATACCGGAGACTGACCGTATATAATATATACCGGAGACTGAGGTACAAGCGGCATAGAGAGCACTGTCCTGTCATATACAGCATGTAATATATACCGGAGACTGACTGTATATAATATATACCGGAGACTGAGGTACAAGCGGCATAGAGAGCACTGTCCTGTCATATACAGCATGTAATATATACCGGAGACTGACTGTATATAATATATACCGGAGACTGAGGTACAAGCGGCATAGAGAGGACTGTCCTGTCATATACAGCATGTAATATATACCGGAGACTGACCGTATATAATATATACCGGAGACTGAGGTACAAGCGGCATAGAGAGCACTGTCCTGTCATATACAGCATGTAATATATACCAGAGACTGACTGTATATAATATATACCGGAGACTGAGGTACAAGCGGCATAGAGAGGACTGTCCTGTCATATACAGCATGTAATATATACCAGAGACTGACTGTATATAATATATACCGGAGACTGAGGTACAAGTGGCATAGAGAGGACTGTCCTGTCATATACAGCATGTAATATATACCGGAGACTGACTGTATATAATATATACCGGAGACTGAGGTACAAGCGGCATAGAGAGGACTGTCCTGTCATATACAGCATGTAATATATACCGGAGACTGACTGTATATAATATATACCGGAGACTGAGGTACAAGCGTCATAGAGAGGACTGTCCTGTCATATACAGCATGTAATATATACCGGAGACTGACTGTATATAATATACACTGGAGACTGAGGTACAAGCGTCATAGAGAGGACTGTCCTGTCATATACAGCATGTAATATATACCGGAGACTGAGGTACAAGCGGCATAGAGAGCACTGTCCTGTCATATACAGCATGTAATATATACCGGAGACTGAGGTACAAGCGGCATAGAGAGGACTGTCCTGTCATATACAGCATGTAATATATACCGGAGACTGACTGTATATAATATATACCGGAGACTGAGGTACAAGCGGCATAGAGAGCACTGTCCTGTCATATACAGCATGTAATATATACCGGAGACTGACTGTATATAATATACACCGGAGACTGAGGTACAAGCGTCATAGAGAGGACTGTCCTGTCATATACAGCATGTAATATATACCAGAGACTGACTGTATATAATATATACCGGAGACTGAGGTACAAGCGGCATAGAGAGGACTGTCCTGTCATATACAGCATGTAATATATACCAGAGACTGACTGTATATAATATATACCGGAGACTGAGGTACAAGCGTCATAGAGAGGACTGTCCTGTCATATACAGCATGTAATATATACCGGAGACTGACTGTATATAATATATACCGGAGACTGAGGTACAAGCGGCATAGAGAGGACTGTCCTGTCATATACAGCATGTAATATATACCGGAGACTGACTGTATATAATATATACCGGAGACTGAGGTACAAGCGGCATAGAGAGCACTGTCCTGTCATATACAGCATGTAATATATACCGGAGACTGACTGTATATAATATATACCGGAGACTGAGGTACAAGCGGCATAGAGAGGACTGTCCTGTCATATACAGCATGTAATATATACCGGAGACTGACCGTATATAATATATACCGGAGACTGAGGTACAAGCGGCATAGAGAGCACTGTCCTGTCATATACAGCATGTAATATATACCGGAGACTGACTGTATATAATATATACCGGAGACTGAGGTACAAGCGGCATAGAGAGCACTGTCCTGTCATATACAGCATGTAATATATACCAGAGACTGACTGTATATAATATATACCGGAGACTGAGGTACAAGCGGCATAGAGAGGACTGTCCTGTCATATACAGCATGTAATATATACCGGAGACTGACTGTATATAATATATACCGGAGACTGAGGTACAAGCGGCATAGAGAGCACTGTCCTGTCATATACAGCATGTAATATATACCAGAGACTGACTGTATATAATATATACCGGAGACTGAGGTACAAGCGGCATAGAGAGCACTGTCCTGTCATATACAGCATGTAATATATACCAGAGACTGACTGTATATAATATATACCGGAGACTGAGGTACAAGCGGCATAGAGAGGACTGTCCTGTCATATACAGCATGTAATATATACCAGAGACTGACTGTATATAATATATACACCGGAGACTGAGGTACAAGCGGCATAGAGAGGACTGTCCTGTCATATACAGCATGTAATATATACCGGAGACTGACCGTATATAATATACACCGGAGACTGAGGTACAAGCGGCATAGAGAGCACTGTCCTGTCATATACAGCATGTAATATATACCGGAGACTGACTGTATATAATATATACCGGAGACTGAGGTACAAGCGGCATAGAGAGGACTGTCCTGTCATATACAGCATGTAATATATACCGGAGACTGACTGTATATAATATATACCGGAGACTGAGGTACAAGCGGCATAGAGAGCACTGTCCTGTCATATACAGCATGTAATATATACCAGAGACTGACTGTATATAATATATACCGGAGACTGAGGTACAAGCGGCATAGAGAGGACTGTCCTGTCATATACAGCATGTAATATATACCAGAGACTGACTGTATATAATATATACACCGGAGACTGAGGTACAAGCGGCATAGAGAGGACTGTCCTGTCATATACAGCATGTAATATATACCGGAGACTGACCGTATATAATATATACACCGGAGACTGAGGTACAAGCGGCATAGAGAGCACTGTCCTGTCATATACAGCATGTAATATATACCGGAGACTGACCGTATATAATATACACCGGAGACTGAGGTACAAGCGGCATAGAGAGCACTGTCCTGTCATATACAGCATGTAATATATACCGGAGACTGACTGTATATAATATATACCGGAGACTGAGGTACAAGCGGCATAGAGAGGACTGTCCTGTCATATACAGCATGTAATATATACCGGAGACTGACTGTATATAATATATACCGGAGACTGAGGTACAAGCGGCATAGAGAGGACTGTCCTGTCATATACAGCATGTAATATACACCGGAGACTGACTGTATATAATATATACCGGAGACTGACTGTATATAATATACACCGGAGACTGACTGTATATAATATATACCGGAGACTGACTGTATATAATATATACACCGGAGACTGAGGTACAAGCGGCATAGAGAGCACTGTCCTGTCATATACAGCATGTAATATATACCGGAGACTGACTGTATATAATATATACCGGAGACTGAGGTACAAGCGGCATAGAGAGCACTGTCCTGTCATATACAGCATGTAATATATACCGGAGACTGACTGTATATAATATACACACCGGAGACTGAGGTACAAGCGGCATAGAGAGCACTGTCCTGTCATATACAGCATGTAATATATACCAGAGACTGACTGTATATAATATACACCGGAGACTGAGGTACAAGCGGCATAGAGAGCACTGTCCTGTCATATACAGCATGTAATATATACCGGAGACTGACTGTATATAATATACACCGGAGACTGAGGTACAAGCGGCATAGAGAGGACTGTCCTGTCATATACAGCATGTAATATATACCGGAGACTTACTGTATATAATATATACCGGAGACTGAGGTACAAGCGGCATAGAGAGGACTGTCCTGTCATATACAGCATGTAATATACACCGGAGACTGACTGTATATAATATATACCGGAGACTGAGGTACAAGCGGCATAGAGAGCACTGTCCTGTCATATACAGCATGTAATATATACCGGAGACTGAGGTACAAGCGGCATAGAGAGGACTGTCCTGTCATATACAGCATGTAATATATACCAGAGACTGACTGTATATAATATATACTGGAGACTGAGGTACAAGCGTCATAGAGAGGACTGTCCTGTCATATACAGCATGTAATATATACCGGAGACTGACCGTATATAATATATACCGGAGACTGAGGTACAAGCGGCATAGAGAGGACTGTCCTGTCATATACAGCATGTAATATATACCGGAGACTGACCGTATATAATATATACCGGAGACTGAGGTACAAGCGGCATAGAGAGGACTGTCCTGTCATATACAGCATGTAATATATACCAGAGACTGACTGTATATAATATACACCGGAGACTGAGGTACAAGCGGCATAGAGAGGACTGTCCTGTCATATACAGCATGTAATATATACCGGAGACTGACTGTATATAATATATACCGGAGACTGAGGTACAAGCGGCATAGAGAGGACTGTCCTGTCATATACAGCATGTAATATATACCAGAGACTGACCGTATATAATATATACCGGAGACTGAGGTACAAGCGGCATAGAGAGCACTGTCCTGTCATATACAGCATGTAATATATACCGGAGACTGACTGTATATAATATATACACCGGAGACTGAGGTACAAGCGGCATAGAGAGGACTGTCCTGTCATATACAGCATGTAATATATACCAGAGACTGACTGTATATAATATATACCGGAGACTGACTGTATATAATATATACCGGAGACCGAGGTACAAGCGGCATAGAGAGGACTGTCCTGTCATATACAGCATGTAATATATACCAGAGACTGACTGTATATAATATATACCGGAGACTGAGGTACAAGCGGCATAGAGAGGACTGTCCTGTCATATACAGCATGTAATATATACCAGAGACTGACTGTATATAATATATACCGGAGACTGAGGTACAAGCGGCATAGAGAGCACTGTCCTGTCATATACAGCATGTAATATATACCGGAGACTGACTGTATATAATATATACCGGAGACTGAGGTACAAGCGGCATAGAGAGCACTGTCCTGTCATATACAGCATGTAATATATACCGGAGACTGACCGTATATAATATATACCGGAGACTGACTGTATATAATATATACCGGAGACTGAGGTACAAGCGGCATAGAGAGGACTGTCCTGTCATATACAGCATGTAATATATACCGGAGACTGACTGTATATAATATACACCGGAGACTGAGGTACAAGCGGCATAGAGAGGACTGTCCTGTCATATACAGCATGTAATATATACCGGAGACTGACTGTATATAATATATACCGGAGACTGAGGTACAAGCGGCATAGAGAGCACTGTCCTGTCATATACAGCATGTAATATATACCGGAGACTGACCGTATATAATATATACCGGAGACTGAGGTACAAGCGGCATAGAGAGGACTGTCCTGTCATATACAGCATGTAATATATACCGGAGACTGACTGTATATAATATATACCGGAGACTGAGGTACAAGCGGCATAGAGAGCACTGTCCTGTCATATACAGCATGTAATATATACCGGAGACTGACTGTATATAATATATACCGGAGACTGAGGTACAAGCGGCATAGAGAGGACTGTCCTGTCATATACAGCATGTAATATATACCGGAGACTGACTGTATATAATATACACCGGAGACTGAGGTACAAGCTGCATAGAGAGCACTGTCCTGTCATATACAGCATGTAATATATACCGGAGACTGACCGTATATAATATATACCGGAGACTGAGGTACAAGCGGCATAGAGAGGACTGTCCTGTCATATACAGCATGTAATATATACCAGAGACTGACTGTATATAATATACACCGGAGACTGAGGTACAAGCGGCATAGAGAGCACTGTCCTGTCATATACAGCATGTAATATATACCAGAGACTGACTGTATATAATATATACCGGAGACTGAGGTACAAGCGGCATAGAGAGGACTGTCCTGTCATATACAGCATGTAATATATACCAGAGACTGACTGTATATAATATATACCGGAGACTGAGGTACAAGCGGCATAGAGAGGACTGTCCTGTCATATACAGCATGTAATATATACCAGAGACTGACTGTATATAATATATACCGGAGACTGAGGTACAAGCGGCATAGAGAGCACTGTCCTGTCATATACAGCATGTAATATATACCAGAGACTGACTGTATATAATATATACCGGAGACTGAGGTACAAGCGGCATAGAGAGGACTGTCCTGTCATATACAGCATGTAATATATACCGGAGACTGACTGTATATAATATACACCGGAGACTGAGGTACAAGCGGCATAGAGAGCACTGTCCTGTCATATACAGCATGTAATATATACCGGAGACTGACTGTATATAATATATACCGGAGACTGAGGTACAAGCGGCATAGAGAGCACTGTCCTGTCATATACAGCATGTAATATATACCGGAGACTGACTGTATATAATATATACCGGAGACTGAGGTACAAGCGGCATAGAGAGGACTGTCCTGTCATATACAGCATGTAATATATACCGGAGACTGACTGTATATAATATATACCGGAGACTGAGGTACAAGCGGCATAGAGAGCACTGTCCTGTCATATACAGCATGTAATATATACCAGAGACTGACTGTATATAATATATACACCGGAGACTGAGGTACAAGCGGCATAGAGAGCACTGTCCTGTCATATACAGCATGTAATATATACCGGAGACTGACTGTATATAATATATACCGGAGACTGAGGTACAAGCGGCATAGAGAGGACTGTCCTGTCATATACAGCATGTAATATATACCGGAGACTGACTGTATATAATATATACCGGAGACTGAGGTACAAGCGGCATAGAGAGGACTGTCCTGTCATATACAGCATGTAATATATACCAGAGACTGACTGTATATAATATATACCGGAGACTGAGGTACAAGCGGCATAGAGAGCACTGTCCTGTCATATACAGCATGTAATATATACCGGAGACTGACTGTATATAATATATACCGGAGACTGAGGTACAAGCGGCATAGAGAGCACTGTCCTGTCATATACAGCATGTAATATATACCAGAGACTGACTGTATATAATATATACCGGAGACTGAGGTACAAGCGGCATAGAGAGGACTGTCCTGTCATATACAGCATGTAATATATACCGGAGACTGACCGTATATAATATATACCGGAGACTGAGGTACAAGCGGCATAGAGAGCACTGTCCTGTCATATACAGCATGTAATATATACCGGAGACTGACTGTATATAATATATACCGGAGACTGAGGTACAAGCGGCATAGAGAGGACTGTCCTGTCATATACAGCATGTAATATATACCAGAGACTGACTGTATATAATATACACCGGAGACTGAGGTACAAGCGGCATAGAGAGCACTGTCCTGTCATATACAGCATGTAATATACACCGGAGACTGACTGTATATAATATATACCGGAGACTGAGGTACAAGCGGCATAGAGAGGACTGTCCTGTCATATACAGCATGTAATATATACCGGAGACTGACTGTATATAATATATACCGGAGACTGAGGTACAAGCGGCATAGAGAGCACTGTCCTGTCATATACAGCATGTAATATATACCGGAGACTGACTGTATATAATATATACCGGAGACTGAGGTACAAGCGGCATAGAGAGCACTGTCCTGTCATATACAGCATGTAATATATACCAGAGACTGACCGTATATAATATATACCGGAGACTGAGGTACAAGCGGCATAGAGAGGACTGTCCTGTCATATACAGCATGTAATATATACCAGAGACTGACTGTATATAATATATACCAGAGACTGAGGTACAAGCGGCATAGAGAGCACTGTCCTGTCATATACAGCATGTAATATATACCGGAGACTGACCGTATATAATATATACCGGAGACTGAGGTACAAGCGGCATAGAGAGGACTGTCCTGTCATATACAGCATGTAATATATACCGGAGACTGACTGTATATAATATATACCGGAGACTGACTGTATATAATATATACCGGAGACTGAGGTACAAGCGGCATAGAGAGCACTGTCCTGTCATATACAGCATGTAATATATACCAGAGACTGACTGTATATAATATATACCGGAGACTGAGGTACAAGCGGCATAGAGAGGACTGTCCTGTCATATACAGCATGTAATATATACCGGAGACTGACTGTATATAATATATACCGGAGACTGAGGTACAAGCGGCATAGAGAGCACTGTCCTGTCATATACAGCATGTAATATATACCGGAGACTGACCGTATATAATATATACCGGAGACTGAGGTACAAGCGGCATAGAGAGCACTGTCCTGTCATATACAGCATGTAATATATACCGGAGACTGACTGTATATAATATATACACCGGAGACTGAGGTACAAGCGGCATAGAGAGGACTGTCCTGTCATATACAGCATGTAATATATACCGGAGACTGACTGTATATAATATATACCGGAGACTGAGGTACAAGCGGCATAGAGAGCACTGTCCTGTCATATACAGCATGTAATATATACCGGAGACTGACTGTATATAATATATACCGGAGACTGAGGTACAAGCGGCATAGAGAGCACTGTCCTGTCATATACAGCATGTAATATATACCGGAGACTGACTGTATATAATATATACCGGAGACTGAGGTACAAGCGGCATAGAGAGCACTGTCCTGTCATATACAGCATGTAATATATACCAGAGACTGACTGTATATAATATATACCGGAGACTGAGGTACAAGCAGCATAGAGAGGACTGTCCTGTCATATACAGCATGTAATATATACCGGAGACTGACTGTATATAATATATACCGGAGACTGAGGTACAAGCGGCATAGAGAGCACTGTCCTGTCATATACAGCATGTAATATATACCGGAGACTGACTGTATATAATATATACCGGAGACTGAGGTACAAGCGGCATAGAGAGCACTGTCCTGTCATATACAGCATGTAATATATACCGGAGACTGACTGTATATAATATATACCGGAGACTGAGGTACAAGCGGCATAGAGAGCACTGTCCTGTCATATACAGCATGTAATATATACCGGAGACTGACTGTATATAATATATACCGGAGACTGAGGTACAAGCAGCATAGAGAGGACTGTCCTGTCATATACAGCATGTAATATATACCGGAGACTGACCGTATATAATATATACCGGAGACTGAGGTACAAGCGGCATAGAGAGCACTGTCCTGTCATATACAGCATGTAATATATACCGGAGACTGACCGTATATAATATATACCGGAGACTGAGGTACAAGCGGCATAGAGAGGACTGTCCTGTCATATACAGCATGTAATATATACCGGAGACTGACCGTATATAATATATACCGGAGACTGACTGTATATAATATACACCGGAGACTGAGGTACAAGCGGCATAGAGAGCACTGTCCTGTCATATACAGCATGTAATATATACCGGAGACTGACTGTATATAATATATACCGGAGACTGAGGTACAAGCGGCATAGAGAGGACTGTCCTGTCATATACAGCATGTAATATATACCAGAGACTGACTGTATATAATATATACCGGAGACTGAGGTACAAGCGGCATAGAGAGGACTGTCCTGTCATATACAGCATGTAATATATACCGGAGACTGACTGTATATAATATATACACCGGAGACTGAGGTACAAGCGGCATAGAGAGGACTGTCCTGTCATATACAGCATGTAATATATACCAGAGACTGACTGTATATAATATATACCGGAGACTGAGGTACAAGCGGCATAGAGAGCACTGTCCTGTCATATACAGCATGTAATATATACCAGAGACTGACTGTATATAATATATACCGGAGACTGAGGTACAAGCGGCATAGAGAGCACTGTCCTGTCATATACAGCATGTAATATATACCAGAGACTGACTGTATATAATATATACACCGGAGACTGAGGTACAAGCGGCATAGAGAGGACTGTCCTGTCATATACAGCATGTAATATATACCAGAGACTGACTGTATATAATATATACCGGAGACTGAGGTACAAGCGGCATAGAGAGCACTGTCCTGTCATATACAGCATGTAATATATACCAGAGACTGACTGTATATAATATATACCGGAGACTGAGGTACAAGCGGCATAGAGAGCACTGTCCTGTCATATACAGCATGTAATATATACCGGAGACTGACCGTATATAATATATACCGGAGACTGAGGTACAAGCTGCATAGAGAGCACTGTCCTGTCATATACAGCATGTAATATATACCGGAGACTGACTGTATATAATATATACCGGAGACTGAGGTACAAGCGGCATAGAGAGGACTGTCCTGTCATATACAGCATGTAATATATACCAGAGACTGACTGTATATAATATATACCGGAGACTGAGGTACAAGCGGCATAGAGAGGACTGTCCTGTCATATACAGCATGTAATATATACCGGAGACTGACTGTATATAATATATACCGGAGACTGACTGTATATAATATATACCGGAGACTGAGGTACAAGCGGCATAGAGAGCACTGTCCTGTCATATACAGCATGTAATATATACCAGAGACTGACTGTATATAATATATACCGGAGACTGAGGTACAAGCGGCATAGAGAGGACTGTCCTGTCATATACAGCATGTAATATATACCGGAGACTGACTGTATATAATATATACCGGAGACTGAGGTACAAGCGGCATAGAGAGCACTGTCCTGTCATATACAGCATGTAATATATACCGGAGACTGACCGTATATAATATATACCGGAGACTGAGGTACAAGCGGCATAGAGAGCACTGTCCTGTCATATACAGCATGTAATATATACCGGAGACTGACTGTATATAATATATACACCGGAGACTGAGGTACAAGCGGCATAGAGAGGACTGTCCTGTCATATACAGCATGTAATATATACCGGAGACTGACTGTATATAATATATACCGGAGACTGAGGTACAAGCGGCATAGAGAGCACTGTCCTGTCATATACAGCATGTAATATATACCGGAGACTGACTGTATATAATATATACCGGAGACTGAGGTACAAGCGGCATAGAGAGCACTGTCCTGTCATATACAGCATGTAATATATACCGGAGACTGACTGTATATAATATATACCGGAGACTGAGGTACAAGCGGCATAGAGAGCACTGTCCTGTCATATACAGCATGTAATATATACCAGAGACTGACTGTATATAATATATACCGGAGACTGAGGTACAAGCAGCATAGAGAGGACTGTCCTGTCATATACAGCATGTAATATATACCGGAGACTGACTGTATATAATATATACCGGAGACTGAGGTACAAGCGGCATAGAGAGCACTGTCCTGTCATATACAGCATGTAATATATACCGGAGACTGACTGTATATAATATATACCGGAGACTGAGGTACAAGCGGCATAGAGAGCACTGTCCTGTCATATACAGCATGTAATATATACCGGAGACTGACTGTATATAATATATACCGGAGACTGAGGTACAAGCGGCATAGAGAGCACTGTCCTGTCATATACAGCATGTAATATATACCGGAGACTGACTGTATATAATATATACCGGAGACTGAGGTACAAGCAGCATAGAGAGGACTGTCCTGTCATATACAGCATGTAATATATACCGGAGACTGACCGTATATAATATATACCGGAGACTGAGGTACAAGCGGCATAGAGAGCACTGTCCTGTCATATACAGCATGTAATATATACCGGAGACTGACCGTATATAATATATACCGGAGACTGAGGTACAAGCGGCATAGAGAGGACTGTCCTGTCATATACAGCATGTAATATATACCGGAGACTGACCGTATATAATATATACCGGAGACTGACTGTATATAATATACACCGGAGACTGAGGTACAAGCGGCATAGAGAGCACTGTCCTGTCATATACAGCATGTAATATATACCGGAGACTGACTGTATATAATATATACCGGAGACTGAGGTACAAGCGGCATAGAGAGGACTGTCCTGTCATATACAGCATGTAATATATACCAGAGACTGACTGTATATAATATATACCGGAGACTGAGGTACAAGCGGCATAGAGAGGACTGTCCTGTCATATACAGCATGTAATATATACCGGAGACTGACTGTATATAATATATACCGGAGACTGAGGTACAAGCGGCATAGAGAGGACTGTCCTGTCATATACAGCATGTAATATATACCAGAGACTGACTGTATATAATATATACCGGAGACTGAGGTACAAGCGGCATAGAGAGCACTGTCCTGTCATATACAGCATGTAATATATACCAGAGACTGACTGTATATAATATATACCGGAGACTGAGGTACAAGCGGCATAGAGAGCACTGTCCTGTCATATACAGCATGTAATATATACCAGAGACTGACTGTATATAATATATACACCGGAGACTGAGGTACAAGCGGCATAGAGAGGACTGTCCTGTCATATACAGCATGTAATATATACCAGAGACTGACTGTATATAATATATACCGGAGACTGAGGTACAAGCGGCATAGAGAGCACTGTCCTGTCATATACAGCATGTAATATATACCAGAGACTGACTGTATATAATATATACCGGAGACTGAGGTACAAGCGGCATAGAGAGCACTGTCCTGTCATATACAGCATGTAATATATACCGGAGACTGACCGTATATAATATATACCGGAGACTGAGGTACAAGCTGCATAGAGAGCACTGTCCTGTCATATACAGCATGTAATATATACCGGAGACTGACTGTATATAATATATACCGGAGACTGAGGTACAAGCGGCATAGAGAGGACTGTCCTGTCATATACAGCATGTAATATATACCAGAGACTGACTGTATATAATATATACCGGAGACTGAGGTACAAGCGGCATAGAGAGGACTGTCCTGTCATATACAGCATGTAATATATACCAGAGACTGACTGTATATAATATACACCGGAGACTGAGGTACAAGCGGCATAGAGAGGACTGTCCTGTCATATACAGCATGTAATATATACCGGAGACTGACTGTATATAATATACACCGGAGACTGAGGTACAAGCGGCATAGAGAGGACTGTCCTGTCATATACAGCATGTAATATATACCGGAGACTGACTGTATATAATATATACCGGAGACTGAGGTACAAGCGGCATAGAGAGCACTGTCCTGTCATATACAGCATGTAATATATACCGGAGACTGACTGTATATAATATATACCGGAGACTGAGGTACAAGCGGCATAGAGAGGACTGTCCTGTCATATACAGCATGTAATATATACCGGAGACTGACTGTATATAATATACACCGGAGACTGAGGTACAAGCGGCATAGAGAGGACTGTCCTGTCATATACAGCATGTAATATATACCGGAGACTGACTGTATATAATATATACCGGAGACTGAGGTACAAGCGGCATAGAGAGGACTGTCCTGTCATATACAGCATGTAATATATACCGGAGACTGACTGTATATAATATATACCGGAGACTGAGGTACAAGCGTCATAGAGAGCACTGTCCTGTCATATACAGCATGTAATATATACCGGAGACTGACTGTATATAATATACACCGGAGACTGAGGTACAAGCGGCATAGAGAGCACTGTCCTGTCATATACAGCATGTAATATATACCGGAGACTGACTGTATATAATATATACCGGAGACTGAGGTACAAGCGGCATAGAGAGCACTGTCCTGTCATATACAGCATGTAATATATACCAGAGACTGACTGTATATAATATATACCGGAGACTGAGGTACAAGCGGCATAGAGAGGACTGTCCTGTCATATACAGCATGTAATATATACCGGAGACTGACTGTATATAATATATACCGGAGACTGAGGTACAAGCGGCATAGAGAGCACTGTCCTGTCATATACAGCATGTAATATATACCAGAGACTGACTGTATATAATATACACCGGAGACTGAGGTACAAGCGGCATAGAGAGCACTGTCCTGTCATATACAGCATGTAATATATACCGGAGACTGACTGTATATAATATATACCGGAGACTGAGGTACAAGCGGCATAGAGAGGACTGTCCTGTCATATACAGCATGTAATATATACCGGAGACTGACTGTATATAATATATACCGGAGACTGAGGTACAAGCGGCATAGAGAGGACTGTCCTGTCATATACAGCATGTAATATATACCGGAGACTGACCGTATATAATATATACACTGGAGACTGAGGTACAAGCGGCATAGAGAGCACTGTCCTGTCATATACAGCATGTAATATATACCGGAGACTGACCGTATATAATATATACCGGAGACTGAGGTACAAGCGGCATAGAGAGGACTGTCCTGTCATATACAGCATGTAATATATACCGGAGACTGACTGTATATAATATATACCGGAGACTGAGGTACAAGCGGCATAGAGAGCACTGTCCTGTCATATACAGCATGTAATATATACCAGAGACTGACTGTATATAATATATACCAGAGACTGAGGTACAAGCGGCATAGAGAGCACTGTCCTGTCATATACAGCATGTAATATATACCAGAGACTGACTGTATATAATATATACCGGAGACTGAGGTACAAGCGGCATAGAGAGGACTGTCCTGTCATATACAGCATGTAATATATACCAGAGACTGACTGTATATAATATATACCGGAGACTGAGGTACAAGCGGCATAGAGAGGACTGTCCTGTCATATACAGCATGTAATATATACCGGAGACTGACTGTATATAATATATACCGGAGACTGAGGTACAAGCGGCATAGAGAGCACTGTCCTGTCATATACAGCATGTAATATATACCGGAGACTGACTGTATATAATATATACCGGAGACTGAGGTACAAGCGGCATAGAGAGGACTGTCCTGTCATATACAGCATGTAATATATACCAGAGACTGACCGTATATAATATACACCGGAGACTGAGGTACAAGCGGCATAGAGAGCACTGTCCTGTCATATACAGCATGTAATATATACCGGAGACTGACTGTATATAATATATACCGGAGACTGAGGTACAAGCGGCATAGAGAGCACTGTCCTGTCATATACAGCATGTAATATATACCGGAGACTGACCGTATATAATATATACCGGAGACTGAGGTACAAGCGGCATAGAGAGCACTGTCCTGTCATATACAGCATGTAATATATACCGGAGACTGACTGTATATAATATATACCGGAGACTGAGGTACAAGCGTCATAGAGAGCACTGTCCTGTCATATACAGCATGTAATATATACCGGAGACTGACTGTATATAATATATACCGGAGACTGAGGTACAAGCGGCATAGAGAGCACTGTCCTGTCATATACAGCATGTAATATATACCGGAGACTGACTGTATATAATATATACCGGAGACTGAGGTACAAGCGGCATAGAGAGGACTGTCCTGTCATATACAGCATGTAATATATACCGGAGACTGACTGTATATAATATATACCGGAGACTGAGGTACAAGCGGCATAGAGAGGACTGTCCTGTCATATACAGCATGTAATATATACCAGAGACTGACTGTATATAATATATACCGGAGACTGAGGTACAAGCGGCATAGAGAGCACTGTCCTGTCATATACAGCATGTAATATATACCAGAGACTGACCGTATATAATATATACCGGAGACTGAGGTACAAGCGGCATAGAGAGGACTGTCCTGTCATATACAGCATGTAATATATACCGGAGACTGACTGTATATAATATATACCGGAGACTGAGGTACAAGCGGCATAGAGAGGACTGTCCTGTCATATACAGCATGTAATATATACCAGAGACTGACTGTATATAATATACACCGGAGACTGAGGTACAAGCGGCATAGAGAGGACTGTCCTGTCATATACAGCATGTAATATATACCAGAGACTGACTGTATATAATATACACCGGAGACTGAGGTACAAGCGGCATAGAGAGCACTGTCCTGTCATATACAGCATGTAATATATACCGGAGACTGACTGTATATAATATATACCGGAGACTGAGGTACAAGCGGCATAGAGAGGACTGTCCTGTCATATACAGCATGTAATATATACCGGAGACTGACTGTATATAATATATACCGGAGACTGAGGTACAAGCGGCATAGAGAGCACTGTCCTGTCATATACAGCATGTAATATATACCGGAGACTGACTGTATATAATATATACCGGAGACTGACTGTATATAATATATACCGGAGACTGACTGTATATAATATATACCGGAGACTGACTGTATATAATATATACCGGAGACTGACTGTATATAATATATACCGGAGACCGAGGTACAAGCGGCATAGAGAGGACTGTCCTGTCATATACAGCATGTAATATATACCAGAGACTGACTGTATATAATATATACCGGAGACTGAGGTACAAGCGGCATAGAGAGGACTGTCCTGTCATATACAGCATGTAATATATACCAGAGACTGACTGTATATAATATACACCGGAGACTGAGGTACAAGCGGCATAGAGAGCACTGTCCTGTCATATACAGCATGTAATATATACCGGAGACTGACTGTATATAATATATACCGGAGACTGAGGTACAAGCGGCATAGAGAGCACTGTCCTGTCATATACAGCATGTAATATATACCGGAGACTGACCGTATATAATATATACCGGAGACTGAGGTACAAGCGGCATAGAGAGCACTGTCCTGTCATATACAGCATGTAATATATACCGGAGACTGACTGTATATAATATATACCAGAGACTGAGGTACAAGCGGCATAGAGAGCACTGTCCTGTCATATACAGCATGTAATATATACCGGAGACTGACTGTATATAATATATACCGGAGACTGAGGTACAAGCGGCATAGAGAGGACTGTCCTGTCATATACAGCATGTAATATATACCGGAGACTGACTGTATATAATATATACCGGAGACTGAGGTACAAGCGGCATAGAGAGCACTGTCCTGTCATATACAGCATGTAATATATACCAGAGACTGACTGTATATAATATATACCGGAGACTGAGGTACAAGCGGCATAGAGAGCACTGTCCTGTCATATACAGCATGTAATATATACCGGAGACTGACTGTATATAATATATACCGGAGACTGAGGTACAAGCGGCATAGAGAGCACTGTCCTGTCATATACAGCATGTAATATATACCAGAGACTGACTGTATATAATATATACACCGGAGACTGAGGTACAAGCGGCATAGAGAGCACTGTCCTGTCATATACAGCATGTAATATATACCGGAGACTGACTGTATATAATATATACCGGAGACTGAGGTACAAGCGGCATAGAGAGCACTGTCCTGTCATATACAGCATGTAATATATACCAGAGACTGACTGTATATAATATATACCGGAGACTGAGGTACAAGCGGCATAGAGAGCACTGTCCTGTCATATACAGCATGTAATATATACCAGAGACTGACTGTATATAATATATACACCGGAGACTGAGGTACAAGCGGCATAGAGAGCACTGTCCTGTCATATACAGCATGTAATATATACCGGAGACTGACTGTATATAATATATACCGGAGACTGAGGTACAAGCGGCATAGAGAGCACTGTCCTGTCATATACAGCATGTAATATATACCGGAGACTGACTGTATATAATATATACACCGGAGACTGAGGTACAAGCGGCATAGAGAGGACTGTCCTGTCATATACAGCATGTAATATATACCGGAGACTGACCGTATATAATATATACCGGAGACTGAGGTACAAGCGGCATAGAGAGGACTGTCCTGTCATATACAGCATGTAATATATACCGGAGACTGACTGTATATAATATATACACTGGAGACTGAGGTACAAGCGGCATAGAGAGCACTGTCCTGTCATATACAGCATGTAATATATACCGGAGACTGACTGTATATAATATATACCGGAGACTGAGGTACAAGCGGCATAGAGAGGACTGTCCTGTCATATACAGCATGTAATATATACCAGAGACTGACTGTATATAATATATACCGGAGACTGAGGTACAAGCGGCATAGAGAGCACTGTCCTGTCATATACAGCATGTAATATATACCGGAGACTGACTGTATATAATATACACACCGGAGACTGAGGTACAAGCGGCATAGAGAGCACTGTCCTGTCATATACAGCATGTAATATATACCGGAGACTGACCGTATATAATATATACCGGAGACTGAGGTACAAGCGGCATAGAGAGCACTGTCCTGTCATATACAGCATGTAATATATACCGGAGACTGACTGTATATAATATATACCGGAGACTGAGGTACAAGCGGCATAGAGAGGACTGTCCTGTCATATACAGCATGTAATATATACCGGAGACTGACTGTATATAATATACACCGGAGACTGAGGTACAAGCGGCATAGAGAGCACTGTCCTGTCATATACAGCATGTAATATATACCAGAGACTGACTGTATATAATATATACCGGAGACTGAGGTACAAGCGGCATAGAGAGGACTGTCCTGTCATATACAGCATGTAATATATACCAGAGACTGACTGTATATAATATATACCGGAGACTGAGGTACAAGCGGCATAGAGAGCACTGTCCTGTCATATACAGCATGTAATATATACCGGAGACTGACTGTATATAATATATACCGGAGACTGAGGTACAAGCAGCATAGAGAGCACTGTCCTGTCATATACAGCATGTAATATATACCAGAGACTGACTGTATATAATATATACCGGAGACTGAGGTACAAGCGGCATAGAGAGCACTGTCCTGTCATATACAGCATGTAATATATACCGGAGACTGACTGTATATAATATATACCGGAGACTGAGGTACAAGCGGCATAGAGAGGACTGTCCTGTCATATACAGCATGTAATATATACCAGAGACTGACTGTATATAATATATACCGGAGACTGACTGTATATAATATACACCGGAGACTGAGGTACAAGCGGCATAGAGAGCACTGTCCTGTCATATACAGCATGTAATATATACCGGAGACTGACTGTATATAATATATACCGGAGACTGAGGTACAAGCGGCATAGAGAGGACTGTCCTGTCATATACAGCATGTAATATATACCAGAGACTGACTGTATATAATATATACACCGGAGACTGAGGTACAAGCGGCATAGAGAGGACTGTCCTGTCATATACAGCATGTAATATATACCAGAGACTGACTGTATATAATATATACCAGAGACTGAGGTACAAGCGGCATAGAGAGGACTGTCCTGTCATATACAGCATGTAATATATACCAGAGACTGACTGTATATAATATATACCAGAGACTGAGGTACAAGCGGCATAGAGAGCACTGTCCTGTCATATACAGCATGTAATATATACCGGAGACTGACTGTATATAATATATACCGGAGACTGAGGTACAAGCGGCATAGAGAGCACTGTCCTGTCATATACAGCATGTAATATATACCAGAGACTGACTGTATATAATATATACCAGAGACTGAGGTACAAGCGGCATAGAGAGCACTGTCCTGTCATATACAGCATGTAATATATACCAGAGACTGACTGTATATAATATATACACCGGAGACTGAGGTACAAGCGGCATAGAGAGGACTGTCCTGTCATATACAGCATGTAATATATACCAGAGACTGACCGTATATAATATACACCGGAGACTGAGGTACAAGCGGCATAGAGAGCACTGTCCTGTCATATACAGCATGTAATATATACCGGAGACTGACTGTATATAATATATACCGGAGACTGAGGTACAAGCGTCATAGAGAGGACTGTCCTGTCATATACAGCATGTAATATATACCGGAGACTGACTGTATATAATATATACCGGAGACTGAGGTACAAGCGGCATAGAGAGGACTGTCCTGTCATATACAGCATGTAATATATACCGGAGACTGACTGTATATAATATATACCGGAGACTGAGGTACAAGCGGCATAGAGAGCACTGTCCTGTCATATACAGCATGTAATATATACCAGAGACTGACTGTATATAATATATACCGGAGACTGAGGTACAAGCGGCATAGAGAGGACTGTCCTGTCATATACAGCATGTAATATATACCGGAGACTGACTGTATATAATATATACCGGAGACTGAGGTACAAGCGTCATAGAGAGGACTGTCCTGTCATATACAGCATGTAATATATACCGGAGACTGACTGTATATAATATATACACCGGAGACTGAGGTACAAGCGGCATAGAGAGGACTGTCCTGTCATATACAGCATGTAATATATACCAGAGACTGACTGTATATAATATATACCGGAGACTGAGGTACAAGCGGCATAGAGAGGACTGTCCTGTCATATACAGCATGTAATATATACCGGAGACTGACTGTATATAATATATACCGGAGACTGAGGTACAAGCGGCATAGAGAGCACTGTCCTGTCATATACAGCATGTAATATATACCGGAGACTGACTGTATATAATATATACCGGAGACTGAGGTACAAGCGGCATAGAGAGCACTGTCCTGTCATATACAGCATGTAATATATACCGGAGACTGACTGTATATAATATATACCGGAGACTGAGGTACAAGCGGCATAGAGAGCACTGTCCTGTCATATACAGCATGTAATATATACCAGAGACTGACTGTATATAATATACACACCGGAGACTGAGGTACAAGCGTCATAGAGAGCACTGTCCTGTCATATACAGCATGTAATATATACCGGAGACTGACTGTATATAATATATACCGGAGACTGAGGTACAAGCGGCATAGAGAGCACTGTCCTGTCATATACAGCATGTAATATATACCAGAGACTGACTGTATATAATATATACCGGAGACTGAGGTACAAGCGGCATAGAGAGCACTGTCCTGTCATATACAGCATGTAATATATACCGGAGACTGACTGTATATAATATACACACCGGAGACTGAGGTACAAGCGGCATAGAGAGGACTGTCCTGTCATATACAGCATGTAATATATACCGGAGACTGACTGTATATAATATATACCGGAGACTGAGGTACAAGCGGCATAGAGAGGACTGTCCTGTCATATACAGCATGTAATATATACCGGAGACTGACTGTATATAATATATACCGGAGACTGAGGTACAAGCGGCATAGAGAGGACTGTCCTGTCATATACAGCATGTAATATATACCGGAGACTGACTGTATATAATATATACCGGAGACTGAGGTACAAGCGGCATAGAGAGGACTGTCCTGTCATATACAGCATGTAATATATACCAGAGACTGACTGTATATAATATATACCGGAGACTGAGGTACAAGCGGCATAGAGAGCACTGTCCTGTCATATACAGCATGTAATATATACCGGAGACTGACTGTATATAATATATACCAGAGACTGAGGTACAAGCGGCATAGAGAGCACTGTCCTGTCATATACAGCATGTAATATATACCGGAGACTGACTGTATATAATATATACACCGGAGACTGAGGTACAAGCGGCATAGAGAGGACTGTCCTGTCATATACAGCATGTAATATATACCAGAGACTGACTGTATATAATATATACCGGAGACTGAGGTACAAGCGGCATAGAGAGCACTGTCCTGTCATATACAGCATGTAATATATACCGGAGACTGACTGTATATAATATATACCGGAGACTGACTGTATATAATATACACCGGAGACTGAGGTACAAGCGGCATAGAGAGGACTGTCCTGTCATATACAGCATGTAATATATACCAGAGACTGACTGTATATAATATACACCGGAGACTGAGGTACAAGCGGCATAGAGAGCACTGTCCTGTCATATACAGCATGTAATATATACCGGAGACTGACTGTATATAATATATACCGGAGACTGACTGTATATAATATACACCGGAGACTGAGGTACAAGCGGCATAGAGAGGACTGTCCTGTCATATACAGCATGTAATATATACCGGAGACTGACTGTATATAATATATACACTGGAGACTGAGGTACAAGCGGCATAGAGAGCACTGTCCTGTCATATACAGCATGTAATATATACCAGAGACTGACTGTATATAATATATACCGGAGACTGAGGTACAAGCGGCATAGAGAGCACTGTCCTGTCATATACAGCATGTAATATATACCAGAGACTGACTGTATATAATATATACCGGAGACTGAGGTACAAGCGTCATAGAGAGGACTGTCCTGTCATATACAGCATGTAATATATACCAGAGACTGACTGTATATAATATATACACCGGAGACTGAGGTACAAGCGGCATAGAGAGGACTGTCCTGTCATATACAGCATGTAATATATACCGGAGACTGACTGTATATAATATATACCGGAGACTGAGGTACAAGCGGCATAGAGAGGACTGTCCTGTCATATACAGCATGTAATATATACCAGAGACTGACTGTATATAATATATACCGGAGACTGAGGTACAAGCGGCATAGAGAGCACTGTCCTGTCATATACAGCATGTAATATATACCAGAGACTGACCGTATATAATATATACCGGAGACTGAGGTACAAGCGGCATAGAGAGCACTGTCCTGTCATATACAGCATGTAATATATACCGGAGACTGACTGTATATAATATATACCGGAGACTGAGGTACAAGCGGCATAGAGAGGACTGTCCTGTCATATACAGCATGTAATATATACCGGAGACAGACTGTATATAATATATACCGGAGACCGAGGTACAAGCGGCATAGAGAGGACTGTCCTGTCATATACAGCATGTAATATATACCGGAGACTGACTGTATATAATATATACCGGAGACTGAGGTACAAGCTGCATAGAGAGGACTGTCCTGTCATATACAGCATGTAATATATACCGGAGACTGACTGTATATAATATATACCGGAGACTGAGGTACAAGCTGCATAGAGAGGACTGTCCTGTCATATACAGCATGTAATATATACCAGAGACTGACTGTATATAATATATACCGGAGACTGAGGTACAAGCGGCATAGAGAGCACTGTCCTGTCATATACAGCATGTAATATATACCGGAGACTGACTGTATATAATATATACCGGAGACTGAGGTACAAGCGGCATAGAGAGGACTGTCCTGTCATATACAGCATGTAATATATACCAGAGACTGACTGTATATAATATACACCGGAGACTGAGGTACAAGCGGCATAGAGAGCACTGTCCTGTCATATACAGCATGTAATATATACCGGAGACTGACTGTATATAATATATACCGGAGACTGAGGTACAAGCGGCATAGAGAGGACTGTCCTGTCATATACAGCATGTAATATATACCAGAGACTGACTGTATATAATATATACCGGAGACTGAGGTACAAGCGGCATAGAGAGCACTGTCCTGTCATATACAGCATGTAATATATACCGGAGACTGACTGTATATAATATATACCGGAGACTGAGGTACAAGCGGTATAGAGAGCACTGTCCTGTCATATACAGCATGTAATATATACCAGAGACTGACTGTATATAATATATACCGGAGACTGAGGTACAAGCGTCATAGAGAGGACTGTCCTGTCATATACAGCATGTAATATATACCAGAGACTGACTGTATATAATATATACCGGAGACTGAGGTACAAGCGGCATAGAGAGCACTGTCCTGTCATATACAGCATGTAATATATACCGGAGACTGACTGTATATAATATATACCGGAGACTGAGGTACAAGCTGCATAGAGAGGACTGTCCTGTCATATACAGCATGTAATATATACCGGAGACTGACTGTATATAATATACACCGGAGACTGAGGTACAAGCGGCATAGAGAGCACTGTCCTGTCATATACAGCATGTAATATATACCAGAGACTGACTGTATATAATATATACCGGAGACTGAGGTACAAGCGGCATAGAGAGGACTGTCCTGTCATATACAGCATGTAATATATACCGGAGACTGACCGTATATAATATATACCGGAGACTGAGGTACAAGCGGCATAGAGAGGACTGTCCTGTCATATACAGCATGTAATATATACCGGAGACTGACTGTATATAATATACACACCGGAGACTGAGGTACAAGCGGCATAGAGAGGACTGTCCTGTCATATACAGCATGTAATATATACCAGAGACTGACTGTATATAATATATACCGGAGACTGAGGTACAAGCGGCATAGAGAGCACTGTCCTGTCATATACAGCATGTAATATATACCGGAGACTGACTGTATATAATATACACCGGAGACTGAGGTACAAGCGGCATAGAGAGCACTGTCCTGTCATATACAGCATGTAATATATACCAGAGACTGACTGTATATAATATATACCGGAGACTGAGGTACAAGCGGCATAGAGAGCACTGTCCTGTCATATACAGCATGTAATATATACCGGAGACTGACTGTATATAATATATACCGGAGACTGAGGTACAAGCGGCATAGAGAGGACTGTCCTGTCATATACAGCATGTAATATATACCAGAGACTGACTGTATATAATATATACCAGAGACTGAGGTACAAGCGGCATAGAGAGGACTGTCCTGTCATATACAGCATGTAATATATACCGGAGACTGACCGTATATAATATATACCGGAGACTGAGGTACAAGCGGCATAGAGAGGACTGTCCTGTCATATACAGCATGTAATATATACCAGAGACTGACTGTATATAATATACACCGGAGACTGAGGTACAAGCGGCATAGAGAGCACTGTCCTGTCATATACAGCATGTAATATATACCAGAGACTGACTGTATATAATATATACCGGAGACTGAGGTACAAGCGGCATAGAGAGCACTGTCCTGTCATATACAGCATGTAATATATACCGGAGACTGACTGTATATAATATATACCGGAGACTGAGGTACAAGCGGCATAGAGAGGACTGTCCTGTCATATACAGCATGTAATATATACCGGAGACTGACTGTATATAATATATACCGGAGACTGAGGTACAAGCGGCATAGAGAGCACTGTCCTGTCATATACAGCATGTAATATATACCAGAGACTGACTGTATATAATATATACCGGAGACTGAGGTACAAGCGGCATAGAGAGGACTGTCCTGTCATATACAGCATGTAATATATACCGGAGACTGACTGTATATAATATATACCGGAGACTGAGGTACAAGCGGCATAGAGAGCACTGTCCTGTCATATACAGCATGTAATATATACCGGAGACTGACTGTATATAATATATACCGGAGACTGAGGTACAAGCGGCATAGAGAGGACTGTCCTGTCATATACAGCATGTAATATACACCGGAGACTGACTGTATATAATATATACACCGGAGACTGAGGTACAAGCGGCATAGAGAGGACTGTCCTGTCATATACAGCATGTAATATATACCGGAGACTGACTGTATATAATATATACCGGAGACTGAGGTACAAGCGGCATAGAGAGGACTGTCCTGTCATATACAGCATGTAATATATACCGGAGACTGACCGTATATAATATATACCGGAGACTGAGGTACAAGCGTCATAGAGAGGACTGTCCTGTCATATACAGCATGTAATATATACCAGAGACTGACTGTATATAATATATACCGGAGACTGAGGTACAAGCGGCATAGAGAGCACTGTCCTGTCATATACAGCATGTAATATATACCAGAGACTGACTGTATATAATATATACCGGAGACTGAGGTACAAGCGGCATAGAGAGCACTGTCCTGTCATATACAGCATGTAATATATACCAGAGACTGACTGTATATAATATATACCGGAGACTGAGGTACAAGCGGCATAGAGAGCACTGTCCTGTCATATACAGCATGTAATATATACCAGAGACTGACTGTATATAATATATACCGGAGACTGAGGTACAAGCGGCATAGAGAGCACTGTCCTGTCATATACAGCATGTAATATATACCAGAGACTGACTGTATATAATATATACCGGAGACTGAGGTACAAGCGGCATAGAGAGCACTGTCCTGTCATATACAGCATGTAATATATACCAGAGACTGACTGTATATAATATATACCGGAGACTGAGGTACAAGCGGCATAGAGAGCACTGTCCTGTCATATACAGCATGTAATATATACCGGAGACTGACCGTATATAATATATACCGGAGACTGAGGTACAAGCGGCATAGAGAGGACTGTCCTGTCATATACAGCATGTAATATATACCAGAGACTGACTGTATATAATATATACCGGAGACTGAGGTACAAGCGGCATAGAGAGCACTGTCCTGTCATATACAGCATGTAATATATACCAGAGACTGACTGTATATAATATATACCGGAGACTGAGGTACAAGCGGCATAGAGAGGACTGTCCTGTCATATACAGCATGTAATATATACCGGAGACTGACCGTATATAATATATACCGGAGACTGAGGTACAAGCGGCATAGAGAGGACTGTCCTGTCATATACAGCATGTAATATATACCAGAGACTGACTGTATATAATATATACCAGAGACTGAGGTACAAGCTGCATAGAGAGCACTGTCCTGTCATATACAGCATGTAATATATACCGGAGACTGACCGTATATAATATATACCGGAGACTGAGGTACAAGCGGCATAGAGAGCACTGTCCTGTCATATACAGCATGTAATATACACCGGAGACTGACTGTATATAATATATACCGGAGACTGAGGTACAAGCGGCATAGAGAGCACTGTCCTGTCATATACAGCATGTAATATATACCAGAGACTGACTGTATATAATATACACCGGAGACTGAGGTACAAGCGGCATAGAGAGGACTGTCCTGTCATATACAGCATGTAATATATACCAGAGACTGACTGTATATAATATATACCGGAGACTGAGGTACAAGCGGCATAGAGAGCACTGTCCTGTCATATACAGCATGTAATATACACCGGAGACTGACTGTATATAATATATACCGGAGACTGAGGTACAAGCGGCATAGAGAGGACTGTCCTGTCATATACAGCATGTAATATATACCAGAGACTGACTGTATATAATATATACCGGAGACTGAGGTACAAGCGGCATAGAGAGGACTGTCCTGTCATATACAGCATGTAATATATACCAGAGACTGACCGTATATAATATATACCGGAGACTGAGGTACAAGCGGCATAGAGAGCACTGTCCTGTCATATACAGCATGTAATATATACCAGAGACTGACCGTATATAATATATACCGGAGACTGAGGTACAAGCGGCATAGAGAGGACTGTCCTGTCATATACAGCATGTAATATATACCGGAGACTGACTGTATATAATATATACCGGAGACTGAGGTACAAGCGGCATAGAGAGGACTGTCCTGTCATATACAGCATGTAATATATACCAGAGACTGACTGTATATAATATATACCGGAGACTGAGGTACAAGCGGCATAGAGAGCACTGTCCTGTCATATACAGCATGTAATATATACCGGAGACTGACTGTATATAATATATACCGGAGACTGAGGTACAAGCGGCATAGAGAGCACTGTCCTGTCATATACAGCATGTAATATATACCGGAGACTGACTGTATATAATATATACCGGAGACTGAGGTACAAGCGGCATAGAGAGGACTGTCCTGTCATATACAGCATGTAATATATACCGGAGACTGACTGTATATAATATATACCGGAGACTGAGGTACAAGCGGCATAGAGAGCACTGTCCTGTCATATACAGCATGTAATATATACCGGAGACTGACTGTATATAATATATACCGGAGGCTGAGGTACAAGCGGCATAGAGAGGACTGTCCTGTCATATACAGCATGTAATATATACCGGAGACTGACTGTATATAATATATACCGGAGACTGAGGTACAAGCGGCATAGAGAGCACTGTCCTGTCATATACAGCATGTAATATATACCAGAGACTGACTGTATATAATATATACCGGAGACTGAGGTACAAGCGGCATAGAGAGCACTGTCCTGTCATATACAGCATGTAATATATACCAGAGACTGACTGTATATAATATACACCGGAGACTGAGGTACAAGCGGCATAGAGAGCACTGTCCTGTCATATACAGCATGTAATATATACCGGAGACTGACCGTATATAATATATACCGGAGACTGAGGTACAAGCGACATAGAGAGGACTGTCCTGTCATATACAGCATGTAATATATACCAGAGACTGACTGTATATAATATATACCGGAGACTGAGGTACAAGCGGCATAGAGAGGACTGTCCTGTCATATACAGCATGTAATATATACCGGAGACTGACTGTATATAATATATACCGGAGACTGAGGTACAAGCGGCATAGAGAGCACTGTCCTGTCATATACAGCATGTAATATATACCGGAGACTGACTGTATATAATATATACCGGAGACTGAGGTACAAGCGGCATAGAGAGCACTGTCCTGTCATATACAGCATGTAATATATACCAGAGACTGACCGTATATAATATATACCGGAGACTGAGGTACAAGCGGCATAGAGAGCACTGTCCTGTCATATACAGCATGTAATATATACCGGAGACTGACTGTATATAATATATACCGGAGACCGAGGTACAAGCGGCATAGAGAGGACTGTCCTGTCATATACAGCATGTAATATATACCGGAGACTGACTGTATATAATATATACCGGAGACTGAGGTACAAGCGGCATAGAGAGCACTGTCCTGTCATATACAGCATGTAATATATACCAGAGACTGACTGTATATAATATATACCGGAGACTGAGGTACAAGCGGCATAGAGAGGACTGTCCTGTCATATACAGCATGTAATATATACCGGAGACTGACCGTATATAATATATACCGGAGACCGAGGTACAAGCGGCATAGAGAGGACTGTCCTGTCATATACAGCATGTAATATATACCGGAGACTGACTGTATATAATATATACCGGAGACTGAGGTACAAGCGGCATAGAGAGCACTGTCCTGTCATATACAGCATGTAATATATACCGGAGACTGACTGTATGTAATATATACCGGAGACTGAGGTACAAGCGGCATAGAGAGCACTGTCCTGTCATATACAGCATGTAATATACACCGGAGACTGACCGTATATAATATATACCAGAGACTGAGGTACAAGCGGCATAGAGAGGACTGTCCTGTCATATACAGCATGTAATATATACCGGAGACTGACTGTATATAATATATACCGGAGACTGAGGTACAAGCGGCATAGAGAGGACTGTCCTGTCATATACAGCATGTAATATATACCAGAGACTGACTGTATATAATATATACCGGAGACTGAGGTACAAGCGGCATAGAGAGCACTGTCCTGTCATATACAGCATGTAATATATACCGGAGACTGACTGTATATAATATATACCGGAGACTGAGGTACAAGCGGCATAGAGAGGACTGTCCTGTCATATACAGCATGTAATATATACCGGAGACTGACTGTATATAATATATACCGGAGACTGAGGTACAAGCGGCATAGAGAGCACTGTCCTGTCATATACAGCATGTAATATATACCGGAGACTGACTGTATATAATATATACCGGAGACTGAGGTACAAGCGGCATAGAGAGGACTGTCCTGTCATATACAGCATGTAATATATACCAGAGACTGACTGTATATAATATATACCGGAGACTGAGGTACAAGCGGCATAGAGAGCACTGTCCTGTCATATACAGCATGTAATATACACCGGAGACTGACTGTATATAATATATACCGGAGACTGAGGTACAAGCGGCATAGAGAGGACTGTCCTGTCATATACAGCATGTAATATATACCGGAGACTGACCGTATATAATATACACCGGAGACTGAGGTACAAGCGGCATAGAGAGGACTGTCCTGTCATATACAGCATGTAATATATACCGGAGACTGACCGTATATAATATATACCGGAGACTGAGGTACAAGCGGCATAGAGAGCACTGTCCTGTCATATACAGCATGTAATATATACCGGAGACTGACTGTATATAATATATACCGGAGGCTGAGGTACAAGCGGCATAGAGAGGACTGTCCTGTCATATACAGCATGTAATATATACCGGAGACTGACTGTATATAATATATACCGGAGACTGAGGTACAAGCGGCATAGAGAGGACTGTCCTGTCATATACAGCATGTAATATATACCAGAGACTGACTGTATATAATATATACCGGAGACTGAGGTACAAGCGGCATAGAGAGCACTGTCCTGTCATATACAGCATGTAATATATACCGGAGACTGACCGTATATAATATATACCGGAGACTGAGGTACAAGCGGCATAGAGAGGACTGTCCTGTCATATACAGCATGTAATATATACCAGAGACTGACTGTATATAATATATACCGGAGACTGAGGTACAAGCGGCATAGAGAGGACTGTCCTGTCATATACAGCATGTAATATATACCGGAGACTGACTGTATATAATATATACCGGAGACTGAGGTACAAGCGGCATAGAGAGCACTGTCCTGTCATATACAGCATGTAATATATACCGGAGACTGACTGTATATAATATATACCGGAGACTGAGGTACAAGCGGCATAGAGAGGACTGTCCTGTCATATACAGCATGTAATATATACCAGAGACTGACTGTATATAATATATACCGGAGACTGAGGTACAAGCGGCATAGAGAGGACTGTCCTGTCATATACAGCATGTAATATATACCGGAGACTGACTGTATATAATATATACCGGAGACTGAGGTACAAGCGGCATAGAGAGCACTGTCCTGTCATATACAGCATGTAATATATACCGGAGACTGACTGTATATAATATATACCGGAGACTGAGGTACAAGCGGCATAGAGAGGACTGTCCTGTCATATACAGCATGTAATATATACCGGAGACTGACTGTATATAATATATACCGGAGACTGAGGTACAAGCGGCATAGAGAGGACTGTCCTGTCATATACAGCATGTAATATATACCAGAGACTGACTGTATATAATATATACCGGAGACTGAGGTACAAGCGGCATAGAGAGCACTGTCCTGTCATATACAGCATGTAATATATACCAGAGACTGACTGTATATAATATATACCGGAGACTGAGGTACAAGCGGCATAGAGAGCACTGTCCTGTCATATACAGCATGTAATATATACCAGAGACTGACTGTATATAATATATACCGGAGACTGAGGTACAAGCGGCATAGAGAGGACTGTCCTGTCATATACAGCATGTAATATATACCGGAGACTGACCGTATATAATATATACCGGAGACCGAGGTACAAGCGGCATAGAGAGGACTGTCCTGTCATATACAGCATGTAATATATACCAGAGACTGACTGTATATAATATATACCGGAGACTGAGGTACAAGCGGCATAGAGAGGACTGTCCTGTCATATACAGCATGTAATATATACCGGAGACTGACTGTATATAATATATACCGGAGACTGAGGTACAAGCGGCATAGAGAGCACTGTCCTGTCATATACAGCATGTAATATATACCGGAGACTGACTGTATATAATATATACCGGAGACTGAGGTACAAGCGGCATAGAGAGCACTGTCCTGTCATATACAGCATGTAATATATACCAGAGACTGACTGTATATAATATATACCGGAGACTGAGGTACAAGCGGCATAGAGAGGACTGTCCTGTCATATACAGCATGTAATATATACCGGAGACTGACTGTATATAATATATACCGGAGACTGAGGTACAAGCGGCATAGAGAGCACTGTCCTGTCATATACAGCATGTAATATATACCAGAGACTGACTGTATATAATATATACCGGAGACTGAGGTACAAGCGGCATAGAGAGCACTGTCCTGTCATATACAGCATGTAATATATACCAGAGACTGACTGTATATAATATATACCGGAGACTGAGGTACAAGCGGCATAGAGATGACTGTCCTGTCATATACAGCATGTAATATATACCAGAGACTGACTGTATATAATATATACCGGAGACTGAGGTACAAGCGGCATAGAGAGGACTGTCCTGTCATATACAGCATGTAATATATACCGGAGACTGACTGTATATAATATATACCGGAGACTGAGGTACAAGCGGCATAGAGAGGACTGTCCTGTCATATACAGCATGTAATATATACCAGAGACTGACTGTATATAATATATACCGGAGACTGAGGTACAAGCGGCATAGAGAGCACTGTCCTGTCATATACAGCATGTAATATATACCGGAGACTGACTGTATATAATATATACCGGAGACTGAGGTACAAGCGGCATAGAGAGCACTGTCCTGTCATATACAGCATGTAATATATACCGGAGACTGACTGTATATAATATATACCGGAGACTGAGGTACAAGCGGCATAGAGAGGACTGTCCTGTCATATACAGCATGTAATATATACCAGAGACTGACTGTATATAATATATACCAGAGACTGAGGTACAAGCGGCATAGAGAGGACTGTCCTGTCATATACAGCATGTAATATATACCGGAGACTGACTGTATATAATATACACACCGGAGACTGACTGTATATAATATATACCGGAGACTGAGGTACAAGCTGCATAGAGAGGACTGTCCTGTCATATACAGCATGTAATATATACCGGAGACTGACTGTATATAATATATACCGGAGACTGAGGTACAAGCGGCATAGAGAGGACTGTCCTGTCATATACAGCATGTAATATATACCAGAGACTGACTGTATATAATATACACCGGAGACTGAGGTACAAGCTGCATAGAGAGCACTGTCCTGTCATATACAGCATGTAATATATACCAGAGACTGACTGTATATAATATATACCGGAGACTGAGGTACAAGCGGCATAGAGAGGACTGTCCTGTCATATACAGCATGTAATATATACCGGAGACTGACTGTATATAATATATACCGGAGACTGAGGTACAAGCGGCATAGAGAGGACTGTCCTGTCATATACAGCATGTAATATATACCGGAGACTGACTGTATATAATATATACCGGAGACTGAGGTACAAGCGGCATAGAGAGCACTGTCCTGTCATATACAGCATGTAATATATACCAGAGACTGACTGTATATAATATATACCGGAGACTGAGGTACAAGCGGCATAGAGAGCACTGTCCTGTCATATACAGCATGTAATATATACCAGAGACTGACTGTATATAATATATACCGGAGACTGAGGTACAAGCGGCATAGAGAGGACTGTCCTGTCATATACAGCATGTAATATATACCAGAGACTGACTGTATATAATATATACCGGAGACTGAGGTACAAGCGGCATAGAGAGGACTGTCCTGTCATATACAGCATGTAATATATACCGGAGACTGACTGTATATAATATATACACCGGAGACTGAGGTACAAGCGGCATAGAGAGGACTGTCCTGTCATATACAGCATGTAATATATACCAGAGACTGACTGTATATAATATATACACCGGAGACTGAGGTACAAGCGGCATAGAGAGGACTGTCCTGTCATATACAGCATGTAATATATACCGGAGACTGACCGTATATAATATATACCGGAGACTGAGGTACAAGCGGCATAGAGAGGACTGTCCTGTCATATACAGCATGTAATATATACCAGAGACTGACTGTATATAATATATACCGGAGACTGAGGTACAAGCGGCATAGAGAGGACTGTCCTGTCATATACAGCATGTAATATATACCAGAGACTGACTGTATATAATATATACCGGAGACTGAGGTACAAGCGGCATAGAGAGGACTGTCCTGTCATATACAGCATGTAATATATACCGGAGACTGACTGTATATAATATATACCGGAGACTGAGGTACAAGCGGCATAGAGAGGACTGTCCTGTCATATACAGCATGTAATATATACCAGAGACTGACTGTATATAATATATACCAGAGACTGAGGTACAAGCGGCATAGAGAGGACTGTCCTGTCATATACAGCATGTAATATATACCAGAGACTGACTGTATATTATATATACCGGAGACTGAGGTACAAGCAGCATAGAGAGGACTGTCCTGTCATATACAGCATGTAATATATACCGGAGACTGACCGTATATAATATATACCGGAGACTGAGGTACAAGCGGCATAGAGAGCACTGTCCTGTCATATACAGCATGTAATATATACCAGAGACTGACTGTATATAATATATACCGGAGACTGAGGTACAAGCGGCATAGAGAGGACTGTCCTGTCATATACAGCATGTAATATATACCAGAGACTGACTGTATATAATATACACCGGAGACTGAGGTACAAGCGGCATAGAGAGCACTGTCCTGTCATATACAGCATGTAATATATACCGGAGACTGACTGTATATAATATATACCGGAGACTGAGGTACAAGCGGCATAGAGAGGACTGTCCTGTCATATACAGCATGTAATATATACCGGAGACTGACCGTATATAATATATACCGGAGACCGAGGTACAAGCGGCATAGAGAGCACTGTCCTGTCATATACAGCATGTAATATATACCGGAGACTGACTGTATATAATATATACCGGAGACTGAGGTACAAGCGGCATAGAGAGGACTGTCCTGTCATATACAGCATGTAATATATACCGGAGACTGACTGTATATAATATATACACCGGAGACTGAGGTACAAGCGGCATAGAGAGGACTGTCCTGTCATATACAGCATGTAATATATACCGGAGACTGACTGTATATAATATATACCGGAGACTGAGGTACAAGCGGCATAGAGAGGACTGTCCTGTCATATACAGCATGTAATATATACCGGAGACTGACTGTATATAATATATACCGGAGACTGAGGTACAAGCGGCATAGAGAGGACTGTCCTGTCATATACAGCATGTAATATATACCAGAGACTGACTGTATATAATATATACCGGAGACTGAGGTACAAGCGGCATAGAGAGCACTGTCCTGTCATATACAGCATGTAATATATACCGGAGACTGACTGTATATAATATATACACCGGAGACTGAGGTACAAGCGGCATAGAGAGGACTGTCCTGTCATATACAGCATGTAATATATACCGGAGACTGACTGTATATAATATATACCGGAGACTGAGGTACAAGCGGCATAGAGAGGACTGTCCTGTCATATACAGCATGTAATATATACCGGAGACTGACCGTATATAATATATACCGGAGACCGAGGTACAAGCGGCATAGAGAGGACTGTCCTGTCATATACAGCATGTAATATATACCAGAGACTGACTGTATATAATATATACCGGAGACTGAGGTACAAGCGGCATAGAGAGGACTGTCCTGTCATATACAGCATGTAATATATACCGGAGACTGACTGTATATAATATATACCGGAGACTGAGGTACAAGCGGCATAGAGAGGACTGTCCTGTCATATACAGCATGTAATATATACCAGAGACTGACTGTATATAATATATACCAGAGACTGAGGTACAAGCGGCATAGAGAGCACTGTCCTGTCATATACAGCATGTAATATATACCGGAGACTGACTGTATATAATATATACCGGAGACTGAGGTACAAGCGGCATAGAGAGCACTGTCCTGTCATATACAGCATGTAATATATACCAGAGACTGACTGTATATAATATATACCGGAGACTGAGGTACAAGCGGCATAGAGAGGACTGTCCTGTCATATACAGCATGTAATATATACCGGAGACTGACTGTATATAATATATACCGGAGACTGAGGTACAAGCGGCATAGAGAGGACTGTCCTGTCATATACAGCATGTAATATATACCGGAGACTGACTGTATATAATATATACCGGAGACTGAGGTACAAGCGGCATAGAGAGCACTGTCCTGTCATATACAGCATGTAATATATACCGGAGACTGACTGTATATAATATATACCGGAGACTGAGGTACAAGCGGCATAGAGAGCACTGTCCTGTCATATACAGCATGTAATATATACCAGAGACTGACCGTATATAATATATACCGGAGACTGAGGTACAAGCGGCATAGAGAGCACTGTCCTGTCATATACAGCATGTAATATATACCGGAGACTGACTGTATATAATATATACACCGGAGACTGAGGTACAAGCGGCATAGAGAGGACTGTCCTGTCATATACAGCATGTAATATATACCGGAGACTTACTGTATATAATATATACCGGAGACTGAGGTACAAGCGGCATAGAGAGCACTGTCCTGTCATATACAGCATGTAATATATACCAGAGACTGACCGTATATAATATATACCGGAGACTGAGGTACAAGCGGCATAGAGAGGACTGTCCTGTCATATACAGCATGTAATATATACCGGAGACTGACTGTATATAATATATACCGGAGACTGAGGTACAAGCGGCATAGAGAGGACTGTCCTGTCATATACAGCATGTAATATATACCGGAGACTGACCGTATATAATACACACCGGAGACTGAGGTACAAGCGGCATAGAGAGGACTGTCCTGTCATATACAGCATGTAATATATACCGGAGACTGACTGTATATAATATATACCGGAGACTGAGGTACAAGCGGCATAGAGAGGACTGTCCTGTCATATACAGCATGTAATATATACCGGAGACTGACCGTATATAATATATACCGGAGACTGAGGTACAAGCGTCATAGAGGGGACTGTCCTGTCATATACAGCATGTAATATATACCGGAGACTGACTGTATATAATATATACCGGAGACTGAGGTACAAGCGGCATAGAGAGGACTGTCCTGTCATATACAGCATGTAATATATACCGGAGACTGACCGTATATAATATATACCGGAGACTGAGGTACAAGCGTCATAGAGGGGACTGTCCTGTCATATACAGCATGTAATATATACCGGAGACTGACTGTATATAATACACACCGGAGACTGAGGTACAAGCGGCATAGAGAGGACTGTCCTGTCATATACAGCATGTAATATATACCGGAGACTGACCGTATATAATATATACCGGAGACCGAGGTACAAGCGGCATAGAGAGGACTGTCCTGTCATATACAGCATGTAATATATACCAGAGACTGACTGTATATAATATACACCGGAGACTGAGGTACAAGCGGCATAGAGAGGACTGTCCTGTCATATACAGCATGTAATATATACCGGAGACTGACCGTATATAATATATACCGGAGACCGAGGTACAAGCGGCATAGAGAGGACTGTCCTGTCATATACAGCATGTAATATATACCAGAGACTGACTGTATATAATATATACCGGAGACTGAGGTACAAGCGGCATAGAGAGGACTGTCCTGTCATATACAGCATGTAATATATACCGGAGACTGACTGTATATAATATATACCGGAGACTGAGGTACAAGCGGCATAGAGAGGACTGTCCTGT